>NW_027362233.1:0-130000 GCF_039654945.1 Dendrobates tinctorius
CGACACTCGGACGGAGTGTGGCCCGCTAGCTAGGCGACACTCGGACGGAGTGTGCGCCCCCTAGCTAGGCGACACTCGGACGGGAATGTGGTCCCCTAGCTAGGCGACACTCGGACGGAGTGTGTGCCCCTAGCTAGGCGACACTCGGACGGAGTGTGGTCCCCCCCTAGCTAGGCGACACTCTCACGGAGTGTGGGCCCCCTAGCTAGACGACACTCGGACGGAGTGTGGGCCCCTAGCTAGGCGACACTCGGGCGGAGTGTGGACCCCCTAGCTAGGCGACACTCGGATGGAGTGTGGGCCCCTATCGACACTCGGACGGAGTGTGGGCCCCTAGCGACACTCGGGCGGAGTGTGTGCCCCCTAGCTAGGCGACACTCGGACGGAGTGTGGCCCGCCAGCTAGGCGACACTCGGACGGAGTGTGGGCCCCTAGCTAGGCGACACTCGGGCGGAGTGTGGGCCCCCTAGCTAGGCGACACTCGGACGGAGTGTGGGCCCCCTAGCTAGACGACACTCGGACGGAGTGTGGGCCCCTAGCTTGGGCGACACTCGGGCGGAGTGTGGGCCCCCTAGCTAGGCGACACTCGGACGGAGTGTGGGCCCCTAGCGACACTCGGACGGGAGTGTGGACCCCCCTAGCTAAGCGACACTCTGATGGAGTGTGGGTGTTCTTGCTAGGCGACGCTCGGACTGAGTGTGGACCCCATTGCTAGGCGACACCCAGACGGAGTGTGGACCCCCTAGCTAGGCGACACTCGGAAGGAGTGTGGGCCCCCCTAGCTAGGCGGACACTCGGACGGAGTAGGGCCCCCTAGCTAGGTGACACTCGGACGGAGTGTGGGCCCCCCTAGCTAGGCGACACTCGTACGGAGTGTGGGCCCCCTAGCTAGGTGACACTCGGACGGAGTGTGGGCCCCCTAGCTAGGCGACACTCGGACGGAGTGTGGGCCCCCTAGCTAGGAGACACTCTGACGGAGTGTGGGCCCCCTTGCTAGGCGACACTCTGACGGAGTGTGGGCCCCCTTGCTTGGCGACACTCGGATGGAGTGTGGGCCCCCTAGCTAGGCGACACTCAGATGGAGTGTGGGCCCCCTAGCTAGGTGACACTCGGACGGAGTGTGGGCCCCCTAGCTAGGCGACACTCGGGACTGAGTGTGGGACCCCTAGCTAGGCGACACTCGGACGGAGTGTGGGCCCCCCAGCTATGCGACACTCGGACGGAGTGTGGGCCCCATAGCTATGCGACAATCGGACGGAGTGTGGGCCCCCTAGCTAGGCGACACTCTGACGGAGTGTGGGCCCCCTTGATAGGCGACACTCGGACGGAGTGTGGGCCTCCTTGCTAGGCGACACTCGGACGGAGTGTGGGCCCCCTAGCTAGGCGACATTCGGATGGAGTGTGGTCCCCCTAGCTAGGCGACACTCAGACGGAGTGTGGGCTCAGACGAGTGTGGGCCCCCTAGCTAGGCGACACTCGGACAGAGTGTGGACCTCCTAGCTAGGCGACACTCGGACGGAGTGTGGGCCCCCTAGCGACACTCGGACGGAGTGTGGGCCCCCTAGCTAAGCGACACTCTGACGGAGTGTGGGTCCCCTTGCTAGGCGACACTCCGACTGAGTGTGGACCCCATTGCTAGGCGACACTCAGACGGAGTGTGGGCCCCCTAGCGACACTCGGACGGAGTGTGGGCCCCCTAGCTTGGCGATACTCTGACGGAGTGTGGGTCCCCTAGCTAGGCGACACTTGGATCGAGTGTGGGCCCCCTAGCTAGGCGACACTCGGACGGAGTGTGGGCCCCCTAGCTAGGCGACAGATGGACGGAGTGCGGGCCCCCTAGCGACACTCGGACGGAGTGTGGGCCCCCTAGCTAGGCGACACTCTGACGGAGTGTGGGCCCCCTAGCTTGGCGACACTCGGACGGAGTGTGGGCCCTGTAGCTAGGCGACACTCGGGCGGAGTGTGGGCCCCCTAGCTAGGCCACACTCGGACGGAGTGTGGGCCCCCTAGCGACACTCGGACGGAGTGTGGGCCCCTAGCTAGGCGACACTCGGATGGAGTGTGGGCCCCCTAACTAGGCGACACTCGGACGGAGTGTGGGCCCCCTAGCTAGGCGACACTCGGACGGAGTGTGGGCCCCCTAGCTAGGCAACACTCTGAGGGAGTGTGGGCCCCCTATCTAAGCGACACTCGGACGGAGTGTGGGCCCCCTAGCAAGGCGACACTCTGAGGGAGTGTGGACCCCCTTGCTAGGCGACACTCTGACGGAGTGTGGGCCTCCTTGCTTGGCGACACTCGGACGGAGTGTGGGCCCCCTAGCAGGCGACACTCGGACGGAGTGTGGGCCCCCTCACTAGGCGACACTCGGACGGAGTGTCGGCTCTCTAGCTAGGCGACACTCGGACGGAGTGTGGGCCCCTTAGCTAGGCGACACTCGGACGGAGTGTGGCCCCCTAGCTAGGCGACACTCGGGCGGAGTGTGGGCCCCCTAGCTAGGCGACACTCGGACGGAGTGTGGGCCCCTAGCGACACTCGGACGGAGTGTGGGCCCCCTAGCTAAGCGACACTCTGACGGAGTGTGGGTCCCCTTGCTAGGCGACGCTCGGACTGAGTGTGGACCCCATTGCTAGGCGACACCCAGACGGAGTGTGGACCCCCTAGCTAGGCGACACTCGGATGGAGTAGGGCCCCCTAGCTAGGCGAAACTCGGACGGAATGTGGGCCCCCTAGCTAAGCGACACTCGGACGGAGTGTGGGCCCCCTAGCTAGGCGGCACTCGGAGGGAGTGTGGGCCCCCTAGCTAGGCAACACTCTGACGGAGTGTCGGCCCCCTAGCTAGGCGACACTCGGGCGGAGTGTGGGCCCCCGAGCTAGGCGACACTCGGACGGAGTGTGGCCCCCTAGCTAGGCGACACTCGGACGGAGTGTGGGCCCCCTAGCTAGGCGACACTCGGACGGAGTGTGGTCCCCCCTAGCTAGGCGACACTCGGACGGATTGTGGGCCCCCTAGCTAGGTGACATTCGGACGGATTGTGGGCCCCCTAGCTAGGCGACACTCGGACGGAGTGTGCGCCCCCTAGCTAGGCGACATTCGGACGGAGTTTGGGCCCCCTAGCTAGGCGACACTTGGACGAAGTGTGGGCCCCCTAGCTAGGCGACATTCGGACGGAGTGTGGTCCCCCTCGCTAGGCGACACTCGGACGGCATGTCGGCTCTCTAGCTAGGCGACACTCGGACGGAGTGAGGGCCCCCTAGCTAGGCGACATTCGGACGGAGTGTGGGCCCCCTAACTAGGCGACACTCGGACAGAGTGTGGGCCCCCTAGCTAGGCGACACTCGGACAGAGTGTGGGCCCCCTATCTACGCGACACTCAGACGGAGTTTGGGCCCCCTAGCGACACTCGGACGGAGTGTGGGCCCCCTAGCTAGGCGACACTCTGACAGAATGTGGCCCCCTAGCTAGGCGACTCTCGGACGGAGTGTGGGCCCCCTAGCTAGGCGACAGTCGGACGGAGTGTGGGCCCCCTAGCGACACTCGGACGGAGTGTGGCCCCCTAGCTAGGCGACACTCTGACGGAGTGTGGGCCCCCTAGCTAGGCGACACTTGGACGGAGTGTGGGCCCCCTAGCTAGGCGACACTCGGGCGGAGTGTGGGCCCCCTAGATAGGCGACACTCGGACGGAGTGTGGGGCCCCTAGCGACACTCGGACGGAGTGTGGGCCCCCTAGCTAAGCGACACTGACGGAGTGTGGGTCCCCTTGCTAAGCGACACTCGGACTGAGTGTGGACCCCATTGCTAGGCGACACTCGGACGGAGTGTGTGGGCCCCCTTGCTAGGCAACACTCGGGCGGAGTGTGGGCCATCTAGCTAGGAGACAATCGGACGGAGTGTGTGCCCCCTAGCTAGGCAACACTCGGACGGAGTGTGGGCCCCCTAGCTAGGCAACACTCGGACGGAGTGTGGGCCCCCTAGCTAGATGACACTCGAATGGAGTGTGGGCCACCTAGCGAAACTCGGACAGAGTGTGGGCCCCCTAGCTAGGTGACACTCGGACGGAATGTGGGCCCCCTAGCTAGGCGACACTCGGACTGAGTGTGGGCCCCCTAGCGACACTCGGATGGAGTATGGGCCCCCTAGCTAGGCGACACTCTGACGGAGTGTGGGCCCCCTAGCTAGGCGACACTCGGACGGAGTGTGGGCCCCCTAGCTAGGCGACACTCGGACGCAGTGTGGGACCGCTAGCTAGGCGACACTCGGACGAAGTGTGGGCCCCCTAGCTAGGCGACACTCGGACGGAGTGTGGGCCCCCTAGCGACACTCGGACGGAGTGAGGGCCCCCTAGCTTCAATCGGATGGAGTGTGGGCCCTTTAGCTAGGCAACACTCTGACGGAGTGTGGGCCCCCTAGCTAGGCGACACTCGGACGGAGTGTGGGCCCCCTAGCTAGGCGACACTCGGACAGAGTGTGGACCTCCTAGCTAGGTGACAATCGTACAGAGTGTGGGCCTCCTAGCTAGGCGACACTCAGACGGAGTGTGGGCCCCCTAGTGACACTCGGACGGAGTGTGGGACCCCTAGCTTGGCGACACTCTGACGGAGTGTGGGTCCCCTAGCTAGGCGACAGTCGGACGGAGTGTGGGCGCCCTAGCGACATTCGGACGGAGTGTGGGCCCCCTAGCTAGGCGACACTCTGACGGAGTGTGGGCCCCCTAGCTAGACGACACTCGGACGGAGTGTGGACCCCCTAGCTAGGCGACACTCGGGCGGAGTGTGGTCCCCCTAGCTAGGCCACACTCGGACGGAGTGTGGGCCCCCTAGCGACACTCGACGAAGTGTGGGCCCCCTAGCTAGGCGACACTCGGACGGAGTGTGGGCCCCCTAGCTAGGCGACACTCGGACGGAGTGTGGGCCCCCTAGCTAGGCGACACTCGGAGGGAGTGTGGGCCCCCTAGCTAGGCAACACTCTGACGGAGTGTGGGACCCCTAGCTAGGCGACACTCGGGCGGAGTGTGGGCCCCCTAGCTAGGCGACACTCGGACGGAGTGTGGCCCGCTAGCTAGGCGACACTCGGACGGAGTGTGGGCCCCCTAGCTAGGCGACAGTCGGACGGAGTGTGGTCCCCCTAGCTAGGCGACACTCGGACGGATTGTGGGCCCCCTAGCTAGGCGACATTCGGACGGAGTGTGGGCCCCCCCCAGCTAGGCGACACTCGGAAGGAGTGTAGGCCCCCTAGCTAGGCGACACTCGGACGGAGTGTGCGCCCCCTAGCTAGGCGACACTCGGACAGAGTGTGGGCCCCCTAGGTAGGCGACACTTGGACGAAGTGTGGGCCCCCTAGCTAGGCGACACTCGGACGGAGTGTGGGCCCCCTCGCTAGGCGACACTCGGACGGAGTGTCGGCTCTCTAGCTAGGCGACACTCGGACGGAGTGTGGGCCCCCAACTAGGCGACACTCGGACGGAGTGTGGGCCCCCCTAGCTAGGCGACACTCGGACAGAGTGTGGGCCCCCTATCTACGCGACACGCAGACGGAATGTGGGCCCCCTAGCGACACTCGGACGGAGTGTGGGCCCCCTAGCTAGGCGACACTCCGATGGAATGTGGCCCCCTAGGTAGGCGACAGTCGGACGGAGTGTGGGCCCCCTAGCGACACTCGGACGGAGTGTGGGCCCCCTAGCTAGGCGACACTCGGACGGAGTGTGGGCCCCCTAGCTAAGCGACACTGTGACGGAGTGTGGGTCCCCTTGCTAGGCGACACTCGGACGCAGTGTGGGCCCCCTATCTAGACGACACTCGAACGGAGTGTGGGCCCCCTAGCGACACTCGGACGGAGTGTGGGCCCCCTAGCTAGGTGTCACTCGGACGGAATGTGGGCCCCCTAGCTAGGCGACACTCGGACTGAGTGTGGGCCCCCTAGCGACACTCGGACGGAGTATGGGCCCCCTAGCTAGGCGACACTCGGACGGAGTGTGGGCCCCCTAGCTAGGCGACACTCGGACGCAGTGTGGGCCCCCTAGCTAGGCGACACTCGGACGGAGTGTGGGCCCCCTAGCTAGGCGACACTCGGACGGAGTGTGGGCCCCCCTAGCGACACTCGGACGGAGTGAGGGCCCCCTAGCGACAATCGGATGGATTGTGAGCCCTTTAGCTAGGCGACACTCGGACGGAGTGTGTGCCTCGTGGCTAGGCGACACTCGGGCGGAGTGTGGGCCCCCTAGCTAGGAGACACTCGGACGGAGTGTGGGCCCCTAGCGACACTCGGACGGAGTGTGGGCCCCTAGCGACACTCAGGCGGAGTGTGGGCCCCTTAGCTAGGCGACACTCGGACGGAGTGTGGCCCGCTAGCTAGGCGACACTCGGACGGAGTGTGCGCCCCCTAGCTAGGCGACACTCGGACGGAATGTGGTCCCCCTAGCTAGGCGACACTCGGACGGAGTGTGGGCCCCTAGCTAGGCGACACTCGGACGGAGTGTGGTCCCCCTAGCTAGGCGACACTCTCACGGAGTGTGGGCCCCCTAGCTAGACGACACTCGGACGGAGTGTGGGCCCCTAGCTAGGCGACACTCGGGCGGAGTGTGGACCCCCTAGCTAGGCGACACTCGGATGGAGTGTGGGCCCCTATCGACACTCGGACGGAGTGTGGGCCCCTAGGGACACTCGGGCGGAGTGTGTGCCCCCTAGCTAGGCGACACTCGGACGGAGTGTGGCCCGCCAGCTAGGCGACACTCGGACGGAGTGTGGGCCCCTAGCTAGGCGACACTCGGGCGGAGTGTGGGCCCCCTAGCTAGGCGACACTCGGACGGAGTGTGGGCCCCCTAGCTAGACGACACTCGGACGGAGTGTGGGCCCCTAGCTAGGCGACACTCGGGCGGAGTGTGGGCCCCCTAGCTAGGCGACACTCGGACGGAGTGTGGGCCCCTAGCGACACTCGGACGGAGTGTGGACCCCCTAGCTAAGCGACACTCTGATGGAGTGTGGGTGTTCTTGCTAGGCGACGCTCGGACTGAGTGTGGACCCCATTGCTAGGCGACACCCAGACGGAGTGTGGACCCCCTAGCTAGGCGACACTCGGAAGGAGTGTGGGCCCCCTAGCTAGGCGACACTCGGACGGAGTAGGGCCCCCTAGCTAGGTGACACTCGGACGGAGTGTGGGCCCCCTAGCTAGGCGACACTCGTACGGAGTGTGGGCCCCCTAGCTAGGTGACACTCGGACGGAGTGTGGGCCCCCTAGCTAGGCGACACTCGGACGGAGTGTGGGCCCCCTAGCTAGGAGACACTCTGACGGAGTGTGGGCCCCCTTGCTAGGCGACACTCTGACGGAGTGTGGGCCCCCTTGCTTGGCGACACTCGGATGGAGTGTGGGCCCCCTAGCTAGGCGACACTCAGATGGAGTGTGGGCCCCCTAGCTAGGTGACACTCGGACGGAGTGTGGGCCCCCTAGCTAGGCGACACTCGGACTGAGTGTGGGACCCCTAGCTAGGCGACACTCGGACGGAGTGTGGGCCCCCCAGCTATGCGACACTCGGACGGAGTGTGGGCCCCATAGCTATGCGACAATCGGACGGAGTGTGGGCCCCCTAGCTAGGCGACACTCTGACGGAGTGTGGGCCCCCTTGATAGGCGACACTCGGACGGAGTGTGGGCCTCCTTGCTAGGCGACACTCGGACGGAGTGTGGGCCCCCTAGCTAGGCGACATTCGGATGGAGTGTGGTCCCCCTAGCTAGGCGACACTCAGACGGAGTGTGGGCCCCCTAGCTAGGCGACACTCGGACAGAGTGTGGACCTCCTAGCTAGGCGACACTCGGACGGAGTGTGGGCCCCCTAGCGACACTCGGACGGAGTGTGGGCCCCCTAGCTAAGCGACACTCTGACGGAGTGTGGGTCCCCTTGCTAGGCGACACTCCGACTGAGTGTGGACCCCATTGCTAGGCGACACTCAGACGGAGTGTGGGCCCCCTAGCGACACTCGGACGGAGTGTGGGCCCCCTAGCTTGGCGATACTCTGACGGAGTGTGGGTCCCCTAGCTAGGCGACACTTGGATGGAGTGTGGGCCCCCTAGCTAGGCGACACTCAGACGGAGTGTGGGCCCCCTAGCTAGGCGACAGATGGACGGAGTGCAGGCCCCCTAGCGACACTCGGACTGAGTGTGGGCCCCCTAGCTAGGCGACACTCTGACGGAGTGTGGGCCCCCTAGCTTGGCGACACTCGGACGGAGTGTGGGCCCCCTAGCTAGGCGACACTCGGGCGGAGTGTGGGCCCCCTAGCTAGGCCACACTCGGACGGAGTGTGGGCCCCCTAGCGACACTCGGACGGAGTGTGGGCCCCTAGCTAGGCGACACTCGGATGGAGTGTGGGCCCCCTAACTAGGCGACACTCGGACGGAGTGTGGGCCCCCTAGCTAGGCGACACTCGGACGGAGTGTGGGCCCCCTAGCTAGGCAACACTCTGAGGGAGTGTGGGCCCCCTAGCTAAGCGACACTCGGACGGAGTGTGGGCCCCCTAGCAAGGCGACACTCTGAGGGAGTGTGGACCCCCTTGCTAGGCGACACTCTGACGGAGTGTGGGCCTCCTTGCTTGGCGACACTCGGACGGAGTGTGGGCCCCCTAGCAGGCGACACTCGGACGGAGTGTGGGCCCCCTCACTAGGCGACACTCGGACGGAGTGTCGGCTCTCTAGCTAGGCGACACTCGGACGGAGTGTGGGCCCCTTAGCTAGGCGACACTCGGACGGAGTGTGGCCCCCTAGCTAGGCGACACTCGGGCGGAGTGTGGGCCCCTTAGCTAGGCGACACTCGGACGGAGTGTGGGCCCCTAGCGACACTCGGACGGAGTGTGGGCCCCCTAGCTAAGCGACACTCTGACGGAGTGTGGGTCCCCTTGCTAGGCGACGCTCGGACTGAGTGTGGACCCCATTGCTAGGCGACACCCAGACGGAGTGTGGACCCCCTAGCTAGGCGACACTCGGATGGAGTAGGGCCCCCTAGCTAGGCGAAACTCGGACGGAATGTGGGCCCCCTAGCTAGGCGACACTCGGACGGAGTGTGGGCCCCCTAGCTAGGCGGCACTCGGAGGGAGTGTGGGCCCCCTAGCTAGGCAACACTCTGACGGAGTGTCGGTCCCCTAGCTAGGCGACACTCGGGCGGAGTGTGGGCCCCCGAGCTAGGCGACACTCGGACGGAGTGTGGCCCCCTAGCTAGGCGACACTCGGACGGAGTGTGGGCCCCCTAGCTAGGCGACACTCGGACGGAGTGTGGTCCCCCTAGCTAGGCGACACTCGGACGGAGTGTGGGCCCCCTAGCTAGACGACACTCGGACTGAGTGTAGGCCCCCTAGCTAGGCGACACTCGGACGGAGTGTGGGCCCCTAGCGACACTCGGACGGAGTGTGGGCCCCTAGCGACACTCGGGCGGAGTGTGTGCCCCCTAGCTAGGCGACACTCGGACGGAGTGTGGCCCGCCAGCTAGGCGACACTCGGACGGAGTGTGGGCCCCCTAGCTAGGCGACACTCGGACGGAGTGTGGTCCCCCTAGCTAGGCGACACTCGGACGGAGTGTGGGCCCCCTAGCTAGGCGACACTCGGACGGAGTGTGGTCCCCCTAGCTAGGCGACACTCTCACGGAGTGTGGGCCCCCTAGCTAGACGACACTCGGACGGAGTGTGGGCCCCTAGCTAGGCGACACTCGGGCGGAGTGTGGGCCCCTAGCGACACTCGGACGGAGTGTGGACCCCCTAGCTAAGCGACACTCTGATGGAGTGTGGGTGTTCTTGCTAGGCGACGCTCGGACTGAGTGTGGACCCCATTGCTAGGCGACACCCAGACGGAGTGTGGACCCCCTAGCTAGGCGACACTCGGAAGGAGTGTGGGCCCCCTAGCTAGGCGACACTCGGACGGAGTAGGGCCCCCTAGCTAGGTGACACTCGGACGGAGTGTGGACCCCCTAGCTCGGCGACACTCGTACGGAGTGTGGGCCCCCTAGCTAGGTGACACTCGGACGGAGTGTGGGCCCCCTAGCTAGGCGACACTCGGACGGAGTGTGGGCCCCCTAGCTAGGAGACACTCTGACGGAGTGTGGGCCCCCTTGCTAGGCGACACTCTGACGGAGTGTGGGCCCCCTTGCTTGGCGACACTCGGATGGAGTGTGGGCCCCCTAGCTAGGCGACACTCAGATGGAGTGTGGGCCCCCTAGCTAGGTGACACTCGGACGGAGTGTGGGCCCCCTAGCTAGGCGACACTCGGACTGAGTGTGGGCCCCCTAGCTAGGCGACACTCGGACGGAGTGTGGGCCCCCCAGCTATGCGACACTCGGACGGAGTGTGGGCCCCATAGCTACGCGACAATCGGACGGAGTGTGGGCCCCCTAGCTAGGCGACACTCTGACGGAGTGTGAGCCCCCTTGATAGGCGACACTCGGACGGAGTGTGGGCCTCCTTGCTAGGCGACACTCGGACGGAGTGTGGGCCCCCTAGCTAGGCGACATTCGGATGGAGTGTGGTCCCCCTAGCTAGGCGACACTCAGACGGAGTGTGGGCCCCCTAGCTAGGCGACACTCGGACAGAGTGTGGACCTCCTAGCTAGGCGACACTCGGACGGAGTGTGGGCCCCCTAGAGACACTCGGACGGAGTGTGGGCCCCCTAGCTAAGCGACACTCTGACGGAGTGTGGGTCTCCTTGCTAGGCGACACTCCGACTGAGTGTGGACCCCATTGCTAGGCGACACTCAGACGGAGTATGGGCCCCCTAGCGACACTCGGACGGAGTGTGGGCCCCCTAGCTTGGCGATACTCTGACGGAGTGTGGGTCCCCTAGCTAGGCGACACTTGGATGGAGTGTGGGCCCCCTAGCTAGGCGACACTCGGACGGAGTGTGGGCCCCCTAGCTAGGCGACAGACGGACGGAGTGCGGGCCCCCTAGCGACACTCGGATGGAGTGTGGGCTCCCTAGCTAGGCGACACTCTGACGGAGTGTGGGCCCCCTAGCTTGGCGACACTCGGACAGAGTGTGGGCCCCCTAGCTAGGCGACACTCGTGCGGAGTGTGGGCCCCCTAGCTAGGCCACACTCGGACGGAGTGTGGGCCCCCTAGCGACACTCGGACGGAGTGTGGGCCCCTAGCTAGGCGACACTCGGATGGAGTGTGGGCCCCCTAACTAGGCGACACTCGGACGGAGTGTGGGCCCCCTAGCTAGGCGACACTCGGACGGAGTGTGGGCCCCCTAGCTAGGCAACACTCTGAGGGATTGTGGGCCCCCTAGCTAAGCGACACTCGGACGGAGTGTGGGCCCCCTAGCAAGGCGACACTCTGAGGGAGTGTGGACCCCCTTGCTAGGCGACACTCTGACGGAGTGTGGGCCTCATTGCTTGGCGACACTCGGACGGAGTGTGGGCCCCCTAGCAGGCGACACTCGGACGGAGTGTGGGCCCCCTCACTAGGCGACACTCGGACGGAGTGTCGGCTCTCTAGCTAGGCGACACTCGGACGGAGTGTGGGCCCCTTAGCTAGGCGACACTCGGACGGAGTGTGGCCCCCTAGCTAGGCGACACTCGGGCGGAGTGTGGGCCCCCTAGCTAGGCGACACTCGGACGGAGTGTGGGCCCCTAGCGACACTCGGACGTAGTGTGGGCCCCCTAGCTAAGCGGCACTCTGACGGAGTGTGGGTCCCCTTGCTAGGCGACGCTCGGACTGAGTGTGGACCCCATTGCTAGGCGACACCCAGACGGAGTGTGGACCCCCTAGCTAGGCGACACTCGGACGGAGTAGGGCCCCCTAGCTAGGCGAAACTCGGACGGAATGTGGGCCCCCTAGCTAGGCGACACTCGGACGGAGTGTGGGCCCCCTTGCTAGGCGGCACTCGGAGGGAGTGTGGGCCCCCTAGCTAGGCAACACTCTGACGGAGTGTCGGCCCCCTAGCTAGGCGACACTCGGGCGGAGTGTGGGCCCCCGAGCTAGGCGACACTCGGACGGAGTGTGGCCCCCTAGCTAGGCGACACTCGGACGGAGTGTGGGCCCCCTAGCTAGGCGACACTCGGACGGAGTGTGGTCCCCCTAGCTAGGCGACACTCGGACGGAGTGTGGGCCCCCTAGCTAGGCGACACTCGGACTGAGTGTGGGCCCCCCAGCTATTCGACACTCGGACGGAGTGTGGGCCCCATAGCTAGGCGACACTCGTACGGAGTGTGGTCCCCCTAGCTAGGCGACACTCTGACGGAGTGTGGGCCCCCTTGATAGTCGACACTTGGACGGAGTGTGGGCCTCCTTGCTAGGCGACACTCGGACGGAGTGTGGTCCCCCTAGCTATGCGACACTCAGACGGAGTGTGGGCCCCCTAGCTAGGCGACACTCGGACAGAGTGTGGGCCTCCTAGCTAGGTGACAATCGTACAGAGTGTGGGCCTCCTAGCTAGGCGACACTCAGACGGAGTGTGGGCCCCCTAGCGACACTCGGACGGAGTGTGGGACCCCTAGCTTGGCGACACTCTGACGGAGTGTGGGTCCCCTAGCTAGGCGACAGTCGGACGGAGTGTGGGACCCCTAGCGACATTCGGACGGAGTGTGGGCCCCCTAGCTAGGCGACACTCTGACGGAGTGTGGGCCCCCTAGCTAGGCGACACTCGGACGGAGTGTGGGCCCCCTAGCTAGGTGACAATCGTACAGAGTGTGGGCCTCCTAGCTAGGCGACACTCAGACGGAGTGTGGGCCCCCTAGCGACACTCGGACGGAGTGTGGGACCCCTAGCTTGGCGACACTCTGACGGAGTGTGGGTCCCCTAGCTAGGCGACAGTCGGACGGAGTGTGGGCCCCCTAGCGACTTTCGGACGGAGTGTGGGCCCCCTAGCTAGGCGACACTCTGACGGAGTGTGGGCCCCCTAGCTAGGCGACACTCTGAGGGAGTGTGGGCCCCGTAGCTAAGCGACACTCGGACGGAGTGTGGGCCCCCTAGCTAGGCGACACTCTGAGGGAGTGTGGGCCCCCTTGCTAGGCGACACTCTGACGGAGTGTGGGCCTCCTTGCTTGGCGACACTCGGACGGAGTGTGGGCCCCCAAGCGAGGCGACACTCGGACGGAGTGTGGGTCCCCTCGCTAGGCGACACTCGGATGGAGTGTCGGCTCTCTAGCTAGGCGACACTCGGACGGAGTGTGGGCGCCCTAGCTAGGCGACACTCGGACGGACTGTGGCCCCCTAGCTACGCGACACTCGGGCGGAGTGTGGGCCCCCTAGCTAGGCGACACTAGGACGGAGTGTGGGCCCCCTAGCGACACTCGGACGGAGTGTGGGCCCCCTAGCTAAGCGACACTCTGACGGAGTGTGGGTCCCTTTGCTAGGCGACACTCGGACTGTGTGTGGACCCCATTGCTAGGCGACACTCGGACGGAGTGTGGGCCCCCTAGCTAGGCGACACTCGGACGGAGTGTGGGCCCTCTAGCTAGGCGACACTCGGACGGAGTGTGGGCCCCCTAGATAGGCGACACTCGGAGTGTGGATCCCCTAGCTAGGCGATACTCGGACGGTGTGTGGGCCTCCTACCTAGGAGACACTTGGACGGAGTGTGGGCCCCCTAGCTAGTCGACACTCGGATGGAGTGTGGGTCCCCAAGCTAGGCGACACTCTGAGGGAGTATGGCCCCCTACCTAGGTGACACTCGGAGGGAGTGTGGGCCCCCTAGCTAGGCGACACTGTGACGGAGTGTGGTCCCCCTAGCTAGGTGACACTCGGAGTGTGGATCCCCTAGCTAGGCGAAACTCGGACGGTGTGTGGGCCTCCTACCTAGGAGACACTCGGACGGAGTGTGGGCCCCCTAGCTTGGCGACACTCGGATGGAGTGTGGGTCCCCAAGCTAGGCGACACTCTGATGGAGTGTGGCCCCCTAGCTAGGCGACACTCGGAGGGAGTGTGGGCCCCCTAGTTAGGTGACGCTCTGACGGAGTGTGGGTCCCCTAGCTAGGCGACAGTCGGACGGAGTGTGGGACCCCTAGCGACATTCGGACGGAGTGTGGGCCCCCTAGCTAGGCGACACTCTGACGGAGTGTGGGCCCCCTAGCTAGGCGACACTCGGACGGAGTGTGGGCCCCCTAGCTAGGTGACAATCGTACAGAGTGTGGGCCTCCTAGCTAGGCGACACTCAGACGGAGTGTGGGCCCCCTAGCGACACTCGGACGGAGTGTGGGACCCCTAGCTTGGCGACACTCTGACGGAGTGTGGGTCCCCTAGCTAGGCGACAGTCGGACGGAGTGTGGGCCCCCTAGCGACTTTCGGACGGAGTGTGGGCCCCCTAGCTAGGCGACACTCTGACGGAGTGTGGGCCCCCTAGCTAGGCGACACTCTGAGGGAGTGTGGGCCCCATAGCTAAGCGACACTCGGACGGAGTGTGGTCCCCCTAGCTAGGCGACACTCTGAGGGAGTGTGGGCCCCCTTGCTAGGCGACACTCTGACGGAGTGTGGGCCTCCTTGCTTGGCGACACTCGGACGGAGTGTGGGCCCCCAAGCGAGGCGACACTCGGACGGAGTGTGGGTTCCCTCGCTAGGCGACACTCGGATGGAGTGTCGGCTCTCTAGCTAGGCGACACTCGGACGGAGTGTGGGCGCCCTAGCTAGGCGACACTCGGACGGAGTGTGGCCCCCTAGCTAGGCGACACTCGGGCGGAGTGTGGGCCCCCTAGCTAGGCGACACTAGGACGGAGTGTGGGCCCCCTAGCGACACTCGGACGGAGTGTGGGCCCCCTAGCTAAGCGACACTCTGACGGAGTGTGGGTCCCTTTGCTAGGCGACACTCGGACTGAGTGTGGACCCCATTGCTAGGCGACACTCGGACGGAGTGTGGGCCCCCTAGCTAGGCGACACTCGGACGGAGTGTGGGCCCTCTAGCTAGGCGACACTCGGACGGAGTGTGGGCCCCCTAAATAGGCGACACTCGGAGTGTGGATCCCCTAGCTAGGCGATACTCGGACGGTGTGTGGGCCTCCTACCTAGGAGACACTTGGACGGAGTGTGGGCCCCCTAGCTAGTCGACACTCGGATGGAGTGTGGGTCCCCAAGCTAGGCGACACTCTGACGGAGTATGGCCCCCTACCTAGGCGACACTCGGAGGGAGTGTGGGCCCCCTAGCTAGGCGACACTGTGACGGAGTGTGGTCCCCCTAGCTAGGTGACACTCGGAGTGTGGATCCCCTAGCTAGGCGAAACTCGGACGGTGTGTGGGCCTCCTACCTAGGAGACACTCGGACGGACTGTGGGCCCCCTAGCTAGGCGACACTCGGATGGAGTGTGGGTCCCCAAGCTAGGCGACACTCTGATGGAGTGTGGCCCCCTAGCTAGGCGACACTCGGAGGGAGTGTGGGCCCCCTAGTTAGGTGACGCTCTGACGGAGTGTGGTCCCCCTAGCTAGGCGACACTCGGACGGAGTGTGGCCCCCTAGCTAGGCGACACTCGGGCGGAGTGTGGGCCCCCTAGCTAGGCGACACTCGGACGGAGTGTGGGCCCCCTAGCGACAATCGGAGGGAGTGTGGGTCCCCTAACTAGGCGACACTCTGACGGAATGTGGTCCCCCTAGCTAGGCGACACTCGGACGGAGTGTGGCCCCCTAGCTAGGCGACACTCGGACGGAGTGTAGGCCCCCTAGCGACACTCGGACGGAGTGTGGTCCCCCTAGCTAAGCGACACTCTGACGGAGTGTGGGTCCCCATTGCTAGGCGACACTCGGACGGAGTGTGGGCCTCATTGCTAGGCGACACTCGGACTGAGTGTGGACCCCATTGCTAGGTGACACTCGGACGGAGTGTGTGCCCCCTAGCTAGGCGACACTCGGACGAAGTGTGGGCCCCCTAGCTAAGCAACACTCGGACAGAGTGTGGGCCCCCTAGCTAGGCGACACTCGGACTGAGTGTGGGGGCCCCTAGCTAGGCGACACTCGGAGGGAGTGTGGGCCCCCTAGGTAGGCAACACTCTGACGGAGTGTGGGCCCCCTAGCTAGGCGACACTCGGGCGGAGTGTGGGCCCCCTAGCTAGGCGACACTCGGACGGAGTGTGGCCCCCTAGCTAGGCGACACTCGGACGGAGTGTGGGCCCCCTTGCTAGGCGACACTTTGACGGAGTGTGGTCCCCCTAGCTAGGCGACACTCGGACGAATTGTGGGCCCCCTAGCTAGGCGACATTCGGACGGATTGTGGGCCCCCTAGCTAGGCGACACTCGGAAGGAGTGTGGGCCCCCTAGCTAGGCGACACTCGGACGGAGTGTGCGCCCCCTAGCTAGGCGACACTCGGAGGGAGTGTGGGCCCCCTAGCTAGGCAACACTCTGACGGAGTGTTGGCCACCCTAGCTAGGCGACACTCGGGCGGAGTGTGGGCCCCCTAGCTAGGCGACACTCGGACGGAGTGTGGCCCCCTAGCTAGGCGACACTCGGACGGAGTGTGGGCCCCCTAGCTAGGCGACACTCGGACGGAGTGTGGTCCCCCTAGCTAGGCGACACTCGGACGGATTGTGGGCCCCCTAGCTAGGCGACATTCGGACGGATTGTGGGCCCCCTAGCTAGGCGACACTCAGACGGAGTGTGCGCCCCCTAGCTAGGCGACATTCGGACGGAGTTTGGGCCCCCTAGCTAGGCGACACTTGGACGAAGTGTGGGCCCCCTAGCTAGGCGACATTCGGACGGAGTGTGGTCCCCCTCGCTAGGCGACACTCGGACGGCATGTCGGCTCTCTAGCTAGGCGACACTCGGACGGAGTGTGGACCCCCTAGCTAGGCGACACTCGGACGGAGTGTGGGCCCCCTAGCTAGGCGACACTCGGACAGAGTGTGGGCCCCCTAGCTAGGCGACACTCGGACAGAGTGTGGGCCCCCTATCTACGCGACACTCAGACGGAGTGTGGGCCCCCTAGCGACACTCGGACGGAGTGTGGGCCCCCTAGCTAGGCGACACTCTGACAGAATGTGGCCCCCTAGCTAGGCGACTCTCGGACGGAGTGTGGGCCCCCTAGCTAGGCGACAGTCGGACGGAGTGTGGGCCCCCTAGCGACACTCGGACGGAGTGTGGCCCCCTAGCTAGGTGACACTCTGACGGAGTGTGGGCCCCCTAGCTAGGCGACACTTGGATGGAGTGTGGGCCCCCTAGCTAGGCGACACTCGGGCGGAGTGTGGGCTCCCTAGTTAGGCGACACTTGGACGGAGTGTGGGGCCCCTAGCGACACTCGGACGGAGTGTGGGCCCCCTAGCTAAGCGACACTGACGGAGTGTGGGTCCCCTTGCTAAGCGACACTCGGACTGAGTGTGGACCCCATTGCTAGGCGACACTCGGACGGAGTGTGGGCCCCCTTGCTAGGCGACACTCGGGCGGAGTGTGGGCCATCTAGCTAGGAGACAATCGGACGGAGTGTGTGCCCCCTAGCTAGGCAACACTCGGACGGAGTGTGGGCCCCCTAGCTAGGCGACACTCGGACGGAGTGTGGGCCCCCTAGCTAGACGACACTCGAATGGAGTGTGGGCCCCCTAGCGAAACTCGGACAGAGTGTGGGCCCCCTAGCTAGGTGACACTCGGATGGAATGTGGGCCCCCTAGCTAGGCGACACTCGGACTGAGTTTGGCCCCCTAGCGACACTCGGATGGAGTATGGGCCCCCTAGCTAGGCGACACTCTGACGGAGTGTGGGCCCCCTAGCTAGGCGACACTCGGACGGAGTGTGGGCCCCCTAGCTAGGCGACACTCGGACGCAGTGTGGGCCCGCTAGCTAGGCGACACTCGGACGGAGTGTGGGCCCCCTAGCTAGGCGACACTCGGACGGAGTGTGGGCCCCCTAGCGACACTCGGACGGAGTGAGGGCCCCCTAGCGTCAATCGGAGGGAGTGTGGGTCCCCTAACTAGGCGACACTCTGACGGAATGTGGTCCCCCTAGCTAGGCGACACTCGGACGGAGTGTGGCCCCCTAGCTAGGCGACACTCGGACGGAGTGTAGGCCCCCTAGCGACACTCGGACGGAGTGTGGTCCCCCTAGCTAAGCGACACTCTGACGGAGTGTGGGTCCCCTTGCTAGGCGACACTCCGACTGAGTGTGGACCCCATTGCTAGGCGACACTCGGACGGAGTGTGGGCCTCATTGCTAGGCGACACTCGGACTGAGTGTGGACCCCATTGCTAGGTGACACTCGGACGGAGTGTGTTCCCCCTAGCTAGGCGACACTCGGACGAAGTGTGGGCCCCCTAGCTAAGCAACACTCGGACAGAGTGTGGGCCCCCTAGCTAGGCGACACTCGGACGGAGTGTGGGGGCCCCTAGCTAGGCGACACTCGGAGGGAGTGTGGGCCCCCTAGGTAGGCAACACTCTGACGGAGTGTGGGCCCCCTAGCTAGGCGACACTCGGGCGGAGTGTGGGCCCCCTAGCTAGGCGACACTCGGACGGAGTGTGGCCCCCTAGCTAGGCGACACTCGGACGGAGTGTGGGCCCCCTTGCTAGGCGACACTTTGACGGAGTGTGGTCCCCCTAGCTAGGCGACACTCGGACGAATTGTGGGCCCCCTAGCTAGGCGACATTCGGACGGATTGTGGGCCCCCTAGCTAGGCGACACTCGGAAGGAGTGTGGGCCCCCTAGCTAGGCGACACTCGGACGGAGTGTGCGCCCCCTAGCTAGGCGACACTCGGAGGGAGTGTGGGCCCCCTAGCTAGGCAACACTCTGACGGAGTGTTGGCCACCCTAGCTAGGCGACACTCGGGCGGAGTGTGGGCCCCCTAGCTAGGCGACACTCGGACGGAGTGTGGCCCCCTAGCTTGGCGACACTCGGACGGAGTGTGGGCCCCCTAGCTAGGCGACACTCGGACGGAGTGTGGTCCCCCTAGCTAGGCGACACTCGGACGGATTGTGGGCCCCCTAGCTAGGCGACATTCGGACGGATTGTGGGCCCCCTAGCTAGGCGACACTCGGACGGAGTGTGCGCCCCCTAGCTAGGCGACATTCGGACGGAGTTTGGGCCCCCTAGCTAGGCGACACTTGGACGAAGTGTGGGCCCCCTAGCTAGGCGACATTCGGACGGAGTGTGGTCCCCCTCGCTAGGCGACACTCGGACGGCATGTCGGCTCTCTAGCTAGGCGACACTCGGACGGAGTGTGGACCCCCTAGCTAGGCGACACTCGGACGGAGTGTGGGCCCCCTAGCTAGGCGACACTCGGACAGAGTGTGGGCCCCCTAGCTAGGCGACACTCGGACAGAGTGTGGGCCCCCTATCTACGCGACACTCAGACGGAGTGTGGGCCCCCTAGCGACACTCGGACGGAGTGTGGGCCCCCTAGCTAGGCGACACTCTGACAGAATGTGGCCCCCTAGCTAGGCGACTCTCGGACGGAGTGTGGGCCCCCTAGCTAGGCGACAGTCGGACGGAGTGTGGGCCCCCTAGCGACACTCGGACGGAGTGTGGCCCCCTAGCTAGGCGACACTCTGACGGAGTGTGGGCCCCCTAGCTAGGCGACACTTGGATGGAGTGTGGGCCCCCTAGCTAGGCGACACTCGGGCGGAGTGTGGGCTCCCTAGTTAGGCGACACTTGGACGGAGTGTGGGGCCCCTAGCGACACTCGGACGGAGTGTGGGCCCCCTAGCTAAGCGACACTGACGGAGTGTGGGTCCCCTTGCTAAGCGACACTCGGACTGAGTGTGGACCCCATTGCTAGGCGACACTCGGACGGAGTGTGGGCCCCCTTGCTAGGCGACACTCGGGCGGAGTGTGGGCCATCTAGCTAGGAGACAATCGGACGGAGTGTGTGCCCCCTAGCTAGGCAACACTCGGACGGAGTGTGGGCCCCCTAGCTAGGCGACACTCGGACGGAGTGTGGGCCCCCTAGCTAGACGACACTCGAATGGAGTGTGGGCCCCCTAGCGAAACTCGGACAGAGTGTGGGCCCCCTAGCTAGGTGACACTCGGATGGAATGTGGGCCCCCTAGCTAGGCGACACTCGGACTGAGTTTGGCCCCCTAGCGACACTCGGATGGAGTATGGGCCCCCTAGCTAGGCGACACTCTGACGGAGTGTGGGCCCCCTAGCTAGGCGACACTCGGACGGAGTGTGGGCCCCCTAGCTAGGCGACACTCGGACGCAGTGTGGGCCCGCTAGCTAGGCGACACTCGGACGGAGTGTGGGCCCCCTAGCTAGGCGACACTCGGACGGAGTGTGGGCCCCCTAGCGACACTCGGACGGAGTGAGGGCCCCCTAGCGTCAATCGGATGGAGTGTGGGCCCTTTAGCTAGGCAACACTCTGACGGAGTGTGGGCCCCCTAGCTAGGCGACACTCGGACGGAGTGTGGGCCCCCTAGCTAGGCGACATTCAGATGGAGTGTGGTCCTCCTAGCTATGCGACAATCAGACGTAGTGTGGGCCCCCTAGCTAGGCGACACTCGGACAGAGTGTGGACCTCCTAGCTAGGTGACAATCGTACAGAGTGTGGGCCTCCTAGCTAGGCGACACTCAGACGGAGTGTGGGCCCCCTAGTGACACTCGGACGGAGTGTGGGACCCCTAGCTTGGCGACACTCTGACGGAGTGTGGGTCCCCTAGCTAGGCGACAGTCGGACGGAGTGTGGGCGCCCTAGCGACATTCAGACGGAGTGTGGGCCCCCTAGCTAGGCGACACTCTGACGGAGTGTGGGCCCCCTAGCTAGACGACACTCGGACGGAGTGTGGGCCCCCTAGCTAGGCGACACTCGGGCGGAGTGTGGTCCCCCTAGCTAGGCCACACTCGGACGGAGTGTGGGCCCCCTAGCGACACTCGGACGAAGTGTGGGCCCCCTAGCTAGGCGACACTCGGACGGAGTGTGGGCCCCCTAGCTAGGCGACACTCGGACGGAGTGTGGGCCCCCTAGCTAGGCGACACTCGGAGGGAGTGTGGGCCCCCTAGCTAGGCAACACTCTGACGGAGTGTGGGACCCCTAGCTAGGCGACACTCGGGCGGAGTGTGGGCCCCCTAGCTAGGCGACACTCGGACGGAGTGTGGCCCGCTAGCTAGGCGACACTCGGACGGAGTGTGGGCCCCCTAGCTAGGCGACACTCGGACGGAGTGTGGTCCCCCTAGCTAGGCGACACTCGGACGGATTGTGGGCCCCCTAGCTAGGCGACATTCGGACGGAGTGTGGGCCCCCCCAGCTAGGCGACACTCGGAAGGAGTGTGGGCCCCCTAGCTAGGCAACACTCGGACGGAGTGTGCGCCCCCTAGCTAGGCGACACTCGGACGGAGTGTGGGCCCCCTCGCTAGGCGACACTCGGACGGAGTGTCGGCTCTCTAGCTAGGCGACACTCGGACGGAGTGTGGGCCCCCTAGCTAGGCGACACTCGGACGGAGTGTGGGCCCCCTAGCTAGGCGGCACTCGGACAGAGTGTGGGCCCCCTATCTACGCGACACGCAGACGGAATGTGGGCCCCCTAGCGACACTCGGACGGAGTGTGGGCCCCCTAGCTAGGCGACACTCTGATGGAATGTGGCCCCCTAGGTAGGCGACTCTCGGACGGAGTGTGGGCCCTTTAGCTAGGCGACAGTCGGACGGAGTGTGGGCCCCCTAGCGACACTCGGACGGAGTGTGGGCCCCCTAGCTAGGCGACACTCGGACGGAGTGTGGGCCCCCTAGCTAAGCGACACTGTGACGGAGTGTGGGTCCCCTTGCTAGGCGACACTCGGACTGAGTGTGGACCCCATTGCTAGGCGACACTCGGACGGAGTGTGGGCCCCCTTGCTAGGCGACACTCGGACGGAGTGTGTGCCCCCTAGCTAGGCAACACTCGGACGGAGTGTGGGCCCCCTAGCTAGGCGACACTCGGACGCAGTGTGGGCCCCCTATCTAGACGACACTCGAACGGAGTGTGGGCCCCCTAGCGACACTCGGACGGAGTGTGGGCCCCCTAGCTAGGTGTCACTCGGACGGAATGTGGGCCCCCTAGCTAGGCGACACTCGGACTGAGTGTGGGCCCCCTAGCGACACTCGGACGGAGTATGGGCCCCCTAGCTAGGCGACACTCGGACGGAGTGTGGGCCCCCTAGCTAGGCGACACTCGGACGGAGTGTGGGCCCCCTAGCGACACTCGGACGGAGTGAGGGCCCCCTAGCGACAATCGGATGGAGTGTGGGCCCTTTAGCTAGGCGACACTCGGACGGAGTGTGTGCCTCGTGGCTAGGTGACACTCTGACGGAGTGTGGGCCCCCTAGCTAGGCGACACTCGGACGGAGTGTGGGCCCCCTAACTAGGTGACACTCGAACTGACTGTGGGCCCCCTAGCTAGGCGACACTCGGACGGAGTGTGGGCCCCCTAACTAGGTGACACTCGGACGGAGTGTGGGCCCCCTTGCTAGGCGACACTCGGACTGAGTGTGGGGCCCCTAGCTAGGTGACACTCGGACTGAGTGTGGGCCCCCTAGCTAGGCGACACTCGGACGGAGTGTGGGCCCCCTAGCTAGGCGACACTCGGACGGAGTGTGGGCCCTTTAGCTAGGCGCCACTCGGACGGAGTGTGGGCCCCATAGCTAGGCGACACTCGGACGGAGTGTGGGCCCCTTAGCTAGGCGACACTCGGACGGAGTGTGGGCCCCCTAGCTAGGCGACACTCTGACGGAGTGTGGGCCCCCTAGCTAGGCGACACTCTGACGGAGTGTGGGCCCCCTTGCTAGGCGACACTTTGACGGAGTGTGGGCCCCCTAGCTAGGCGACTCTCGGACGGAGTGTGGGCCTCCTTGCTAAGCGACAGTCGGACGGAGTGTGGGCCCCCTAGCTAGGCGACACTCGGATGGAGTGTGGGCCCCTAGCCAGGTGGCACTTCAATGGAGTGTGGGCCCCCTAGCTAGGCGACACTAGGATTGAGTGTGTGCCTCCTAGCTAGGCGACACTCTGACGGAGTGTGGGCGCCCTGGCTAGGGGTCACTCGGAGTGTGGGCCCCCTTGCTAGCAACACTCGGATGGCGTCTGGGCCCCCTAGCCAGGCGACACTTGGACGGAGTGTGGCCACCTAGCTAGGCGACACTCGGACGGAGTGTGGGCCCCCTAGCTAGGCGACACTCGGACGGAGTGTGGTCCCCCTAGCTAAGCAACACTCAGATGGAGTGTCGTCTCTCTAGCTTGGCGACACTCAGACGGAGTGTGGGTCCCCTAAATAGGTGACACTCGGACGGAGTGTGGCTAGAGGACACTCGGAGGGAGTGTGTGGCCCCTTCCTAGGCGACACTCGGACGGAGTGTGGGTCCCCAAGCTAGGCGACACTCGAACGGAGTGTGAGCCCCCTAGCTAGGCGACACTTGGACGGAGTGTGAGCCCCCTAGCTAGGCGACACTCGGATGGAGTGTGGGCCCCCTAGCTAGGCGAACCTCAGACGGAGTGTGGGCCCCCTAGCTAGCAGACACTCAGACGGAGTGTGGGCCCCCTAGCGATACTCGGAGTATGGGCCCCCTAGCTAGGCGACACTCGGACGGAGTGTGGGCCCCCTAGCGACACTCGGAGGGAGTGTGGGCCCCCTAGCGACAATCGGACAGAGTGTGGGCCCTTTAGCTAGGCGACACTCGGACGGAGTGTGTGCCCCCTAGCGACACTCGGACGGAGTGTGGGCCCCCTAGCCATGCGACACTCGGACAGAGTGTGGGCCCCCTAGCTAGGCGACATTCAGATGGAGTGTCGGCTCTCTAGCTAAGCGACACTCGGACGGAGTGTGGGTCCCCTAGATAGGCGACACTCGGACGGAGTGTGGCTAGGGGACACTCGGACAGAGTGTGTCTCCCCTATCTAGGTGACACTCGGACGGAGTGTGGGCCCCCTAGCTAGGTGACACTTGGACGGAGTGTGGGCCCCCTAGCTAGGCGACACTCAGAAGGAGTGTGGGCCCCCTAGCTAGGCGACACTCAGAGTGTGGGCCCCCTAGCGAGACTCAGACCGAGTGTGGGCCCACTACCTAGGCGACACTCAGACGGAGTGTGGGCCCTCTAGCCAGGCGACACTGGGACGGAGTGTGGGCCTCCTAGCTAGGCGACACTCGGACGGAGTGTGGGCCCCCTAGCTAGGCGACACTCGGACGGAGTGTGGGCCCTGTTATGAATGAGTCACCGTAGGAGGCAAAAACAGAAATACTAGCTAAGTCCAGAAAACCAGAGAAGTTGGCAGCTATCGGATTGCAGACCTCTGAACCTATCAACAACTAGCAGTAGCCGTGGGGGGTTCCTACGATGCCCTAGACCCCTCCATCACAGCCGGAGAACTAAATAGCCTAAAGACAGAAAGGGAAATCTAAACTGCCCCAGAGCACAAGGCAAAAAATAATTTACATTTATTTTTGCAATTCAAAAATTTACACCCATCCCCAAAAAGCACATCAGGAGTAGGGATCTTTGGTTCAGCAGCATGTGAATGAGCAAGGTAGGTGGAAATTCCCCGCACTTCCGCAGCCAGCTGCTCCACACGATCAGACAATTGCTTTATCTCCATTGAGAGAAAAAAAAAATTCCCCCTACGGCCTCAGAAATATAGAGGAAAAAATATACACACTTTTTTTTTTTTTTTTTACAATTCTTTCCTGCTATTGAGTACCCTAGGATCTGCGGTATGGCTGGTGATTCTGTTATGAATGAGTCACCGTAGGAGGCAAAAACAGAAATGCTAGCTAAGTCCAGAAAACCAGAGAAGTTGGCAGCTATCGGATTGCAGACCCCTGAACCTATCAACAACAACTAGCAGTAGCCGTGGGGGGTTCCTACGATGCCCTATACCCCTCGATCACAGCCGGAGAACTAAAGGGGGCGCACACTCGGACGGAGTGTGGGCCCCCTAGCTAGGTGACACTCAGATGGAGTGTGGTCCCCCTTGCTAGGTGACACTTAGACGGAGTGTGGACCCCCTAGCTAGGTGACACTTGGACGGAGTTTGGCCCCCTAGCTAGGCAACACTCGGACGGAGTTTGGGCCCCCTAGATAGGCGGTGTAATGAGGTCTACCAAGCTGGGGTACCTCTTTCAGTACCATCCCGTGTTTTGGGAGGTCCGCTCTGCGTTGGCTGGAGTCTGAATGAATGACGCTGGCTGGAATTCCTTGGTTACATCGGCGCATATAAAAGATCACTGCTTCTCCATGTATTTCCAGTCTGACAACACTTTACTCACAGGACACAGAATATATCACACAGATACAGAGGACCGGCCAATAGAAAAGCGGCAGGCCAGACATACATTACAAAAGCCGCAGGTGGCCGGAGCCTGCCGATGTTTACTGTGGGAATTACAAAGGTGGGGGGAGGGCGGACAAAAGGAGAATATCGTGTCCCCTCTGCTCAGGGGCGCAGCCTATGAACTGATGCATTAGGGACATGCATCTCACATGGAACCTATTATACATACATATAACTGCACAACATTTTCTGGGTGCTGAGTGGTTCTGTAACACGTAACAAGCGGTACCAGGTGACCGCTGAACACAGGAAGAGCTGCGGTGCCGGAGACTATCTGAGAAGCAGGGAAGTGCAGAGACCACGCCAGGAGGGGGTATGATCTGACAGCCGCCGACTCCTGCGCTCCCCCTCCCCGCCTACCCCCTGGGACAATGACTCGAGTATAAACCGAGAGGGGCCCTTTAAGCCTAAAAACATGGGCTGAAAATCTCGGCTTATACCAGAGTATATACGGTATTTGTTTCTTTAGTCCGATTCTTTAAGGATCTGGCTATTTAATCACATGATTGAGCTAAATTTTTTCATTGGTCTATAGAATCTACAAGACTAGCTATTGATTAGAGGTTGATCAGCTGTGACAAAGATCCTTGTGATTGAAACGCGTCACTGTACCTCTGTGTGCCCTTAGTTTATATTCACTTCTGAGGATATGCCGAAACAACTGTTTTAATGGATCAATAAAGACTTTATATTTTAAGGAGCTGGAATGCTTTTTCTATCTTTTCCTTTGAAAACTACACGTCCTGTCAAGATGGAGTTCCAAGCACCTGAGGTTGTCAGTGAGCTGACTGGGGCGGAAAGTCAATTTTTCTACTTACCGTACTTACTTTCGACTTACTCATGTATAAGCCGACCCGTATATAAGCCGACCCCCTAATTTTGCCACAAAAAACTGGGAAAACGTATTGACTCACGTATAAGCCAAGTGTGGAAAATGCAGCAGCTACTGGTAAATTTTAAAAATAAAAATAGATACAAATAAAAGTAAAATTAATTGAGACATCAGTAGGTTAAATGTTTTTGAATATCCATATTGAATCAGGAGCCCCATATAATGCTCCATACAGTTCATGATGGCCCCATAAGATGCTCCATACAAAAGACACCCCATATAATGCTCCATAAAGGTTAATAATGGCCCCATAAGATGCTCCATAGAATATGCCCCCATAAGATACTCCACAGAATATGCCCCCATAAGATGCCTCATAGAATATGCCCCCATAAGATGCTCCACAGAATATGCCCCCATAAGATGCCCCATAGAATATGCCCCATAGAATATGCCCCATAGAATAATCCCCATATGCTGCTGCCAAAAAATGACATACTCACCTCTCCATCGCTGGGGGCCAGGTGCCGGTGTCACTGCTAGCTCGGGACCCGGCACCTGAGATATTCACCTGTCCCCGGTCCATTGCTGCTCGCCGCTGTCTGCCATGTTATCTCTCAGTGACGTTCAGGCAGCAGAGGGTGTGGCGTGCACTAACCATGTCACCGCGCCCTCTGACCTGAACATCACTGACAGAGAACGCGGCAGGCAGCGTGGGAACGGGGACAGGTGAATATAGCATATACTTACCCCTCCCACGGTCTCCAGCGCCTGCCTTCAGCGGTCACGTGATACAGCTCATTAAAGACATGAATATGCGCATATTCATGTCTTTAATGAGCGGTACCACGTGACCGCTGAAGGCAGGCGCCGGAGACCGGGAAAAGTGGGGGGCTGCAGAGACCGTGCCAAGGAGGGGTAAGTATGATCTCTGACACCCCCGAACCCCCTCCCCTGCCGACCCCGGTTATGACTCGCGTATAAGCGGAGAGGGGGATTTTCAGCCCCAAAAAATGGGCTGAAAATCTCGGCTTATACGCGAGTATATACAGTATATATAATGATGCTGACACTCGGGGTACAGGATAATGATGCTGACACTCGGGATGCAGGATAATAATGCTGACATTCAGGGTGCAGGATAATGATGCTGACACTCGGGGTACAGGATAATGATGCTGACACTCGGGATGCAGGATAATGATGCTGACACTCGGGGTACAGGATAATGATGCTGACACTCGGGATGCAGGATAATGATGCTGACACTCGGGATGCAGGATAATGACGCTGAAACTCGGGGTGCAGGATAATAATGCTGACACTCGATGTACGGGGTAATGAGTTCTTGTACGGCCCTGAGTTCTTGTTAGGTTCACTTGGTGAGCACTAGCAATATGAAATTGTATTTGCTTTAGTAAATTTTATTAATTGAACTGCTGTTGTATAAAAATACGGGTGAGAGTTCTTGTAGCAAATGTTGACATTCTTCCATCTCTCGAATAATTCACTGCCAAATAAATTGGTCTTGCTCGTTTCGGTTGGGTGTCATTCCAGTTGTTGTCCGTTCAGTGCAGCGTAAACCAGATTGAGTGAGTAGTGGAGTCAGGTTGAGTAATGAAGGCAGTTTGAGTGGGCTGGGACGCGCCCAATTTCAATGGAGCAGCCATTTTGGGAGTTTCAGGCTCCTGTTCCTCCTCTGGGTCAAGGGAAGGCGGGTCAGAGAATTCTTACTCATAGTCGAAAGCTGCAGCAGGGACTGGTTCGGGAGTAACTTATGCTCTCTCTGGTTGATTGCAGTCTCATGATAAGCAGGGACGTAGCATGTTCCGATGAGTGGGAGCATCTTCTCCTTCAGGTTGAACCTCGTAAACAGGACCTTCAGTTCTGATCCGACGTTTCACCCAATATGGGGTCTTTTCCTACCGATACTCCAACTTGCCTCGAGGTCGTTTGTCTCGGACTAACACACGTCTCAAGCCTCAAGAGCTGTCCTTCGCAGAGGAGCTGTCTCCGGATGTTCAATCTCTTCTTACTTGGTCTGCAGAAGGCGATGTAAAGTTTGCAACTGGTGTCGACGTTCACAGACCCAGGTGGACACCCCCCATTCGCGGGTAGGCCTCCTCAGGATCCAGTTCTAGCTCAGTGATCTCTCGTCCCAGTCGGCCAAATAGTAGGGTGTAGGGTGTGTACCAAGTGGTGCGATGTACTCGTTTGTTGTTCAGCCACAAACTCAGGCCGGCGAACTTTTCGGTCTTCCTCTAATGTCCTCAGCATCTGGATCAAGGTTCGATTGAAATGTTCACAGGCCTCATTCCTTTGAGGATGGTAAGGCATCATCTGAGATTTCTCAATCTGATACATGCAATACAGTTTTTCCATCACATCCTTGGAAACAAGTGCCTTGATCTGAGTGAATTCTCTTCGGGCAGCCATACACTTGGATGAATTCCCTGCAGATGGCCTGTGCCACTGATTTAGTAGTCTGAACCCGAGTTGGAGTCACCGCAGTGAATTTGGTGAAGTGGTTGGTTATTAGACAGTGTTCGTATCTAAGGTGAGTCGGGCCTATAGTCAAGTAATCTATCATCAACACCTCTAGGGGAGCAGAAGTCACGATGGATTGCGTAGGAACTCTCTTTTCCGGAGGCTCACAGCTGCTACACTGCCGACAGGCTTCCTCTACCGCAGCTCTTAGTCGAGGATGATAGACCAACTGCTGTAACCACTGGGACGTCATCTCCAGGCCAAAGTGCTCCCCTCTTTCGTGAGCCTCTGTGGCCACCTTGTAGAGCAAGGTTTCAGGAAGCACCACTTGCCAGGTAATTCCCAGTTCATGGTTCAACTGGCTCTTCTGATACAATAGACCATCTTTTAGTTGGAGCCTTTCCCACTGTCGAAAGATTTGAAGCATTCCCAGGGACAGGGTGTCTCTCTCTCTCTCTTTGGTTGGGAAGTTGTTTTAGAGTCACACACTACCTCATCTGAGTGAGTTCCCCATCTTCCTGTTGAAGTTGGACCCACTCTTCATGGGTCGCCCCAGTGTACATTCTCTGAGCGCCTTCCTGATCTGTCCTTGCATGGCCACCACTGTCCTGGCGGGGTTATGAAACTTACGGATCTCCTCAGCCTCCAGCTCCTCGTCCCGGTTGGGTCCAGGTCGCTCATGTGTTACTCTGGATAGAGCGTCGGCGTGTGTGTTCCCAGCTCCTCTATGATAAGCGATCTTATATCAGTACTTAGCCATCCGGGCCACCCACCACTGCTCCAGGGCCTCTAACTTCGCATTTTCAAGGTGAGCTAGGGGATTGTTGTCGGTGCGTACCAAGACTTCGGACCAACACCAACAATTCTAGCTTTAAAGAACTGTAGTTGTCTGGATTTTGTTCGGAATCGTGGAGAGACCGACTCGCATAAGCGATCACTTGCTCTTTTCCTTTCAATATCTGTGATAACATGGTTCTTAATCCACGTAGATTCCCATCAGTGTGAAGAATGAATGGTTGGGGGAAGTCTGTGTAGGCCAGTACCGGTGCCTCAGTCAGAGCCATATTTAAGGATCGGGACACCTCTTCCTGGCTGTCTCCCTACTGAATGGTCCTATTCTTTGTGCCAGACGATACTTCTTTCAACAGCTCCAGTAGTGGGTTGACAATACGAGTGAAATTTTTCACAAACCGTCGGCAGTACCCAGTGAGTCCCAGGAAAAAAAACACAAAAATTGAGCTTAAAGTTGGTATACATGCAGCATACAGACTTGACCTCAGTGTGTGAATAAGGGCAGACAAAAGGACCATGTCCCGACCTAAGGACACCAGCCTGGGGAGGCTTTTAAATGTAATTTACAGCTCAAGAGGGTGAGGCCACACCCCGACTTGCACAGAATGCAAAAATACAAAGATAAAAACAGACAAAAATTGAGCCTAGTTAAAGCTGGTACATGCATGTTCATTTTGGCCATAAAGCCTTGAAAAAACCTACAAGAAGCAAAATGAACATATAGCAGGGTTTAACTAAATAAATAAAAAGCAAAAATGCGTTTAAAAACACAGGTTTCTTAGTAATACGATTTTTGATCAAAAATAGCATGAAAGCCACCTCACAGTCGCCAAGGTGACCCTGATGTTCATTTTGCTTCTTGTAGGTTCTTTTTTCAATGAGTCCCAGGAAAGCCCGAACATCCTATACAGTCTTTGGAGTGGGCCAGTCCTGTTCCGCTGCTATCTTTTCACGGGACGGTCTTAGGCTACTTTCAGACTTCAGTTTGGAAGCATCAGGCGCGATACGGCGAAAAATGTAAAAGCCGGATCCGGCGCCGGTTGCCACCGGATGCGGCTTTTCCCCCATAGACTAGCATTATCGCCGCACTGCGCCTGATGGCCATGCGGCGTGTCCGACTTTTGCCGGAAACAGCAAAAAATGCCTGTCCGGCGTCTGCAAAAAACGTTCCCTGCAGCGTTTTTTGACAGTGCCGGACCGCTTTTTCCACTGCGCATGCCCGAAGTCTCTCTCGCCCTCTCCCTCTCCTGCACCGTCTCCGGCCTCAACAGATGATCCGGCGGGCTGCGGCTTCTACCGGATCAGGTTTGACAACTTTTCGCCGCAGCCCGCCGGATTTAAAAATTTGAAGTCTGAAAGTAGCCTTACTCCTTCTGCAGAGACAACATGTTCCAGGTATTCAATCTGTGTGCGGAAGAGGTGACACTTCCGGGACTTTACTTTCAGGCCATGTTTCTCTAAACGACTCAACACTTGTTCCAGGCTTTGCAGATGCTCCTCAAAAGTGTCACGCCGTTCTTTCTTTACCTGGTTGTTGGCGTGACAATGCATGTCTTTGCTTTAACCCCTTGCTCCTTTCCCCCTAATTGAGCTGGGATACTGTTGGCTGTTACCTGTATGGAGCCTGCTCAGTTCCCTGCTCTGCTGCGTAGCCGTGCATGTGTTGTTAGGTCTTTGCTCTGCTGCATGACCATCTCCATGTGTGGTCCCTGGTTGCAGCTGTGGAAGCTGTCCGCGGGTTGTGAGGTCATTTGCAGCTGGTGCATGACTTTTCACGTGTGTCTAGGCTTGCAGCCGCTGCCAGGTGCTCTAAGCCTCAGTTCCTGCACTGACTGTGCTGCAATGGCTTCTGTGTGTGCTTAGGGCAAGCGCAGCCACACCTTCCCTGCATTTATCAGGGTTAGTGTGTGTACTTGAAATGCTGTCCCTAGGCAATGGCTGAGGGGCAGGTCATATATAAACGTCCCCTTCCCTGCGGGGCGTGGCCAGAGGTACTCACAAAGCTTCTGAACTTTGCCATGTGTGTTTTGTATCTGTATCCCTGGACCTCTCCTGTCTATGTTTTGGTACCAAAGTCCCTGCCTTGGTTCCTGCTTTGTCCTGCTCCGGCGCCCTGCCCTGGAGGCGTTATATCCAGGCCTGAATCCATGATCCTGTACCTGTCCTGTACCTGACCCTGTCTGAACAGTGTCTGCTGTGTTATGTTCCTGGAATCCCTCTGTGTTTGGAGCCTCGCACCTAGTGACTCTGAGTCTCTTGTAACCGGTGTTCCTGCTGAGCATGTACTACCCTGTGCTCTGACTACCATACGGTGCCAGCTCCATGCAGGCCCAGCAATCCTGCGGTTTTAGCACCATTAAGCTTGAGTTCCTTCCTAGGTCTGATGCCCGGAGCCTGACGACCACAGTCTGGAACCTGATGATCGCTGCCTGGAGCCTGATGACTGCAGTGGTGCCTGTAGGTCGTGTCAGATGTTCGGAACTGAACGACACCTGTGTCCTGATATCCAGCCTGTGTCCTGATGTCCAGCCTGTGTCCTGATGTCCTTATGTACCCCGATGTCCTGCCTGATGTTCCACCTATGTGTGCCTCGGTGATCCGTTGGTGCCTTGGGGTCCACTGGGTGGTAACCTTCTGGGAGGTGTTGAATTGGGAGCCTGGCATAGTCATGTTTGGTTTATGTACTGTGTGACTTTACTTTAGTAAACTTTACGTTCTCTATATCTGAAGTTTTGCGGTGTAATCAAGTCCTACTAGTCTTCTTTGTCCACATGCTCAGCTGCCACAGATCCCCGTTCGCTGCCCTTCAATAGTTCAGGTAGGCCCGGGTCCCCACCTCTGTGGTATAGAGGGTCCATATTGTGTCCCCGGGGCGTGCCCCACGCCGTCGTGGTCGGTCAGTGTGGGGGCGTTTATGGGCTGGACCACGTCTGTGGCTGCAGTTTTAAATGTGAAAAAAGTAACATAGTTACATAGTTATTAATGGGAAGGTGCCATCCAAAAATTTTTTTTTCAGCAATTGAAAAAATGTAAAGAGTTAATGTTTACATTTTCTTAAAAAATATTATCATTTGTTTTTAATTTTGCAAAATATGTAAAATAATTTTAAAAAGTTTGGCATTTCCACTTGTTAACACTAGGGGGAGCAGCTACTGAAATTTGGCACAAAAACCTAGTGTACAACTAGCTCACATTACTGCCCTGCAGTAATTATGGGCAGAATCTGCTGACATGGGTGTGATGTCACTCCTCTCCTCCCCTTCTGGGTGTTTGCTAAGTTAAAAGAGAGGATGACATCTAGGAACACAGTGAGCAGCCATTTTGATGGGGCCTGCAATGTTACTGACTGTCTTTGCATGCGAAGTCTGGATCAGAACAAGCCATCAATCAGCAGAAATGTGTCCTGGATTTCTGTGGAGCCAACAGTCCATCCATGTGTATAAAACACAGCACTCTATGTACAATCCCTGGCACCGAACTGGGTGCCCCTCATAGACCAGCACACTGCACTCCTAAAATACTCTGTGCTGCTGTCACCCTGCTCCTTCCACCATACATCAGGCTCCTGTCGCCTCGCTTTCACACATCGCCAAGACAGGATCTGAGGAGAGGAATGGGGTCTTTGGTCACTGAGCATGGCAGGCAGCAAGGATTCTGGGAGCAGGGTGACAGCAGCACAGAGTATTTCAGGAGAGCAGTGTGCTGGTCTATGGGGGGCACAGAGGGAGATATATGGGGAGGAGCAGGGTGACAGCAGCACAGAAATCAATGAAACATTTCTGCTGATGGCCTGTTCTGATCCAGACTTTGCATGCAAAGACCACATTCCCCTCCTCAGATCCTGTCCTGGCGATGTGTGAAAGTGAGGCGATAGGCACAGTCTGGGGTGACGCTGGGAAGCAGGATGGGGGGAAATGTAGCCATTCAGTAGCGATAAAAATGAGACCCCTCTCTTCAGCTGCCTCACCAGCCCTCCCCTGACTGCACCTAACTATTACCCCTGACCCGTGTGCAGGTGCTCAGTCAGTACCACCCTAGAATGGGTCCCCTTTTAGCAGATAATACAGCCATAGTGTTCTCACATAATACCACCATATACTTCACACATAATACCGCCATATAGTTCATACACAATACCACCATGTAGTTCACACATAAATCCAGCAGGGTGACAGCAGCACAGAGTATTTCAGGAGAGCAGTATCACACTGGATAGGATTAGATACACGGCTCAGCAGTCAGTATCACACGGGATAGGATTAGATACACGGCTCAGCAGTCAGTATCACACGGGATAGGATTAGATACACGGATCAGCAGTCAGTGTCACACAGGATAGGATTAGATACACGGATCAGCAGACTGTATCACACTGGATAGGATTAGATACACGGCTCAGCAGTCAGTATCACACGGGATAGGATTAGATACACGGCTCAGCAGTCAGTATCACACGGGATAGGATTAGATACACGGATCAGCAGTCAGTGTCACACAGGATAGGATTAGATACACGGATCAGCAGACTGTATCACACAGGATAGGATTAGATACACGGCTCAGCAGTCAGTATCACACAGGATAGGATTAGATACACAGCTCAGCAGTCAGTATCACACAGGAGAGGATTAGATACACGGCTCAGCTGTCAGTATCACACAGGATAGGATTAGATACACAGCTCAGCAGTCAGTATCACACAGGAGAGGATTAGATACATGGCTAAGCTATCAGTATCACACAGGATAGGATTAGATACACAGATCAGCAGACTATCACACGGGATAGGATTAGATACACGGATCAGCAGACTGAATCACACCGGACAGGATTAGATACATGGCTCAGCAGACAGTATCACACGGGATAGTATTAGATACACGGCTCAGCAGACTGTATCACACAGGATAGGATTAGATACACGGCTCAGCAGACTATCATACAAGAGAGGATTAGATACACAGCTCAGCAGTCAGCATCACACAGGATAGGATTAGATACACGGATCAGCAGTCAGTATCACACAGGAGAGGATTAGACACATGGCTCAGCAGTCAGTATCACACAGGAGAGGATTAGATACACGGCTCAGCTGTCAGTATCACACAGGATAGGATTAGATACACGGATCAGCAGACAGTATCACACAGGAGAGGATTAGATACACAGCTCAGCAATCAGTATCACATAGGTTAGGATTAGATGTCCAGCAGATGGCCAAGTGTTTTGAAACAGCAGGGAGCAGCTCCTCCTATGTTTTGCAAGAGCAGGGGCTGCAGCTGGTTGGGTGTTTTGGAAAGAGCAGCTCGGTCTCCAGCAACTCGTCCTGGTTCCTCTCCTGCAGCTGGTATGTGCAGAGTGAACATCCAAGCCTTTATGCTGGAACAGTACAGCATCCAGGGCTTGCAATAGAGTGTAAATGAAGCTAAAAGGAACGCAGTGAGCTCTAATAAGATGGCGCCTGGCCACACCTACAGCTGTGAATTGAGCTGCCCACAGGGGTGCCCAGTTCACTCCTGATGCTGCTGCAATGAAAGAGATAGGGTCGGGAGCCGACTGTTATGTCTTATGCCCAGGGACTGCCATAAATAAGCATGGAAAGTGTCGTTCAGCAGCCAGCAAGGTAAGATGGCAGCCCCCAGTGGCTGCATTAATACCGTACAAAAAACAAACCATACACACCACTGAGTCAAGCTTAGGGGACAATATCTTTTTATACTATTTTCTTTTTTACATTAAATTATGAAAAAACACGGCACCTTTCCTTTAAGGTTGACGGAAGACTTTAAGTCCATCTAGTTCAACCCATATCCTATCCTAACTTGCGCTAACATGTTGATCCAGAGGAAGGCAAAAAAAACCCATGTGGCAAACAGTAAGCTTCACATTGGGGAAAAAAATTCCTTCCCGACTCCACATACGGCAATCAGACTAGCTCCCTGGATCAACGCAATATTAAGGAAACTAGTGTATATAATGTACCCTGTAATATTATACTTTTCAAGAAAGGCATCCAGACCCTTCTTAAATTTTAGTAGGGAATCACTCATTACAACCTCATATGGCAGAAAGTTCCATAGTCTCACTGCTCTTACAGTAAAGAATCCGCGTCTGTGATTATGCTTAAACCTTTTTTCCTCCAGACGTAGAGGATGCCCCCTTGTCCCCATCACAGGTCTAAGAGTAAAAAGATCATTAGAAAGGTCTTTGTACTGTCCCCGCATATATTTACACATTGTAATAAGATCACCCCTAAGCCTTCAATTTTCCGAACTAAATAACCCCAAGTGTAATAACCTGTCTTGGTATTGCAGACCCCCTAGTTCCCTAATAACCTTGGTTGCTCTTCTCTGCTCCAGTTCAGCTATGTCTTTCTTATACACCGGAGACCAGACCTGTACGCAGTATTCTAAGTGTGGTCGCACTAGTGACTTATATAGAGGTAAAATTATGTTCTCCTCATGAGCATCTATGCCTCTTTTAATGCATCCCATTATTTTAATTGCCTTTGCAGCAGCTGCCTGACACTGGCCACTAAATGTGAGTTTGTCGTCCGCCCCTAATACCCAGGTCTTTTTCGGTGACAGTTTTGCCCAGTGTTCTACAATTAAGCACATAATTATACATCTTGTTTGTTCTACCAAAGTGCATGACCTTACATTTATCCCCATTAAAGCTCATTTGCCATTTATCAGCCCAAGCTTCTAGTTTACATAAATCCTCCTGTAATATAAAATTGTCCTCCTCTATATTGATTACCCTGCAGAGTTTAGTGTCACCTGCAAATATTGAAATTCTACTCTCTATGCCCCCTACAAGGTCATTAATATGTTAAAAAGAAGTGGGCCCAATACTGACCCCTGTGGTACCCCACTGCTAACCGTAACCCAGTCCGAGTGTGCTCCATTAATAATCACCCTTTGTTTCCTATCCCTGAGCCAACTCTTAACCCACTTACACATATTTTCCCCTATCCCCATTGTTCTCATTTTATGTGTCAACCTTTTGTGTGGCACCGTATCAAAAGCTTATGAAAAGCTTTTGTCATGAAGTCTAGTCCTGATTCCTGCTGTGTTATGTTCCTGAAGTGCTTCTGTGTCTTGAACCCTGTGACCAGTGACTGTGACACTTTGCTATCTGACTTTCTGTGATTCAACCTGGGTTCATCTTGGAAGTAGGAGTCCGATGTGTCTGCTGAGTTTCTGCTACTCTGTGCTCAGCTTGTTATTCGGTGCAACCCCCGGCCGGTTCCAGTCCAACCCAACTGGGCTTGCACCAGACCACTTGAGTTCCTTTATAGGTTGCTGCCAGATGTCTGGAGCCTGATGACCGCGGCCTGATGTCCGGTGTCTGACAACCACTTCCAGATGTCCAGTGCCTGACGTCCTCCGACAGATGTCCGGATCCTATTCTTCCCTGCCCGATGCCTGCCGATCGCTGCCAGATGTCCGGAGCCTGATGATCATTGCCAGATGTCCGGAGTCTGATGCCAGTGTACTGATGTTCTATCCGAGTCCTGATGTCCTGCCTGTAATCTGATGTCCTGATGTCTGCCTGGAGTCCTGATGTCCTGTCTGAGACCTGATGTCTGCTTGGTGGCTTGATGTCCTGATGCCTAGATGTCCTACCTGATGACCTGAGGTCCTGATGTCCAGTTTGTACCCTGATGTCCTGCTGTCTAGATTTCCTTCCTGATGACCTGATGTCCTGCCTGTCCTGATGTATCTCGATGTCTGGTCTGTGGTCCTGGTTGTCCAGCCTGTGTCCAGATGTCTGGTCTGTGGTTCAGCCTGTGTTCCTGGAGAGTCTCCAGCCTTGCTTCCCGGTGACGGCTCTGCCTGGATCTAACCAGCCGATGACCTGTGTTCCCATGACGGTGTTCCTGTTCCTGTCCTGCATGTGTCCCGATATTTCGCCGGTTCCCTGGGGTCCACCCTGTGATGACGTCTGTCCTGGGTCGGTGTCTAATGTTCTGCTGAGCCTGTGCTATGTCTGAGGCCTGAGAGACAGGCCATCCTGATATGCTCGTGTCAGATGACCCTGGACTGCATCAACCCGTGATGTCCTCATGCCTTTGTCTGTTATCCTGAGACGTGTACCTTTCCCTGATGTGAATCGGGAGCCTGGCAAAGTTATGTTTCGTTCTTGTACTGTGTTTTCGTTTGAGTAAACTTTGTCTTCAAACCTGAAGTTGTGCAGTGTCATATAGTTCTGCATGTTGCCATTTCATCCACATGCTCAGCTGCCACAAGACCCTGCTCCCTGCCCTTCCCTAGTCTGGGTAGGTCCAAGTTACTCTACAGTATGTGGTCCAGTGGGTCCACATTCCGTCCCCACCTGGGACGCTCGCCCCATGTCGTCGTGGTCGGGCGACGTGAAGGCGTCGGCTCGGCCGCATCTGCAGTCACAGTATTAACATCCACTTAGGAAGCAACACTGACAATCAATTTCACATGCTGTTGTGCAAATGGAAAAGACAACAGATGGAAATTGACAATTATCAAGACATCCTCAATAAAGGAGTGGTTCTGCAGGTGGGGACCACAGACCACATCTCATTACCAATGCTTTCTGGCTGATGTTTTGGTCACTTTTGAATGTTGGTTGTGCTTTCACACTCGTAGCATGAGACGGACTCTACAACCCACACAAGTGGCTCAGGTAGTGCAGCTCTTCCAGGATGGCACATCAATGCGAGCTCTGGCAGGAAGATTTGCTGTGTCTGTCAGCGTAGTGTTCAGAGGCTGGAGGCGCTACCAGGAGACGTGGAGGGGGCCATAGGAGGGCAACAACCCAGCAGCCGGACCGCTACCTCTGCCTTTATGCAAGGAGGAACAGGAGGAGCACTGCCAGAGCCCTACAAAATGACCTCCAGCAGGCCACAAATGTGCATGTGTCTGCACAAACGGTTAGAAACCAACTCCAGGAGGATGCTCTGAGGGCCCAACGTCGACAGATGGGGGTTGTTTTCACAGCCCAACACTGTGCAGGATGCTTGGCATTTGCCACATACTGTAACACCAGGATTGGCAAATTTGCCACTGACACCCTGTGCTCTCCACAGATGAAAGCAGGTTCACACTGAGCACATGTGACAGACGTGACAGAGTCTGGAGACGCCGTGGAGAGCGATCTGCCTGCAACATCCTTCAGCATGACCGGTTTGGGAGTGTGTTAGTAATGGTGTGGGGTGGCATTTTTTTGGAGGGCCGCACAGCCCTCCATGTGCTTGCCAGAGGTAGCCTGACTGCCATTAGGTACCGAGATGAGATCCTTAGGCCCTTTGAGCGTCCATATGCTGCTGCGGTTGGCCCTGGGTTCTTCCTAATGCAGGACAATGCCAGACCTCATGTGGTTGGAGTGTGTCAGTAGTTCCTGCAAGATGAAGGCATTGAAGCTATGGACTGGCCCGCTAGTTCCCCAGACCTAAATCCGATTGATCACATCATGTCTCGCTCCATCCACCAACGTCACGTTGCACCACAGACTGTCCAGGAGTTGGTGGATGCTTTAGTTGAGGTCTGGGAGGAGATCCCTCAGGAGACCATCCGCCGCCTCATCAGGAGCATGCCAGGCATTGTACAGTAGGGAGGTCATACAGGCACGTGGAGGCCACACACAATACTGAGCATCTTTTCCTTGTCATGAGGCATTTCCACTGAAGTTGGATCAGCCTGTAATTTGATTTTCCACTTTGATTTTGTGTATTATTCCAAATCCAGCCTCCATGAGATAATTATTATTATTATTATTTATTGCTATAGCGCCATTTATTCCATGGCGCTTTACATGTAAGGAGGGGTATACATAATAAAAACAAGTACAATAATGTTAAACTATACAAGTCATAACTGGTACAGGAGGAGAGAGGACCCTGCCCGCGAAGGCTCACAATCTGCAAGGGATGGGTGAGGATACAGTAGGCGAGGGTAGAGCTGGTCATGCAGCGGTTTGGTCGATCGGTGGTTACTGCAGGTTATAGGCTTGTCGGAAGAGGTGGGTCTTCAGTTTCTTTTTGAAGGTTTCGATGGTAGGTGAGAGTCTGATATGTTGTGGTAGAGAGTAGGGGTGATGCGCGAGAGAAATCTTGTATGCAATTGTGGGAAGAGGAGATAAGAGGGGAGATCTTGTGAGGATCGGAGGTTGCGTGCAGGAAAGTACCGGGAGACGAGGTCACAGATGTATGGAGGAGCCAGGTTGTGGATTGCTTTGTATGTCATGGTTAGGGTTTTGTACTGGAGTCTCTGGGCAATGGGGAGCCAGTGAAGGGATTGACAGAGGGGAGAAACTGGGGAAGAGCGGGGGGACAGGTGGATTAGTCGGGCAGCAGAGTTTAGAATAGATTGGAGGGGTGCGAGTGTGTTCGAGGGGAGGCCACTGAGCAGGAGGTTGCAGTAGTCAAGGCGAGAGATGATGAGGGCATGGACTAGGGTTTTTGCAGATTTTTGGTTGAGGAATGAACGGATTCGTGAAATATTTTTGAGTTGAAGTCGGCAGGAAGTGGAAAGGGCTTGGATATGTGGTTTGAAGGAGAGATCAGCGTCAGGGATTACCCCGAGGCAGCGAGCTTGTGGGACTGGGGAGAGTGGGCAGCCATTTACTGTAATGGATAGGTTCGTTGGGGGGGTCACATGAGATGGGGGAAAGATGATGAATTCTGTTTTGTCCATGTTAAGTTTCAGAAATCTAGCGGAGAAGGATGAAATAGTGGACAGACATTGAGGGATTCTGGTTAGTAGGGAGGTGATATCTGGTCCAGAGATGTAGATCTGTGTGTCATCAGCATAGAGATGATACTGAAAGCCATGAGATTCTATGAGCTGTCCCAGGCCAAAGGTGTAAATGGAGAAGAGCAGGGGTCCTAGGACTGAACCTTGTGGGACTCCGACAGATAGGGGGCGAGGTGAGGAGGTGGTGTGTGAGTGGGAGACGTGGAATGTCCGGTCTGTTAGGTATGATGAGATCCAGGATAGGGCCAAGTCTGTGATGCCAAGGGATGAGAGGGTCTGTAATAATAGGGAATGGTCCACTGTGTCAAAGGCAGCCGACAGGTCCAGGAGGAGGAGGACAGAGTAGTGTCACTTGCTCTTGGCGGTTAAGAGGTCATTGGTGACCTTAGTAAGGGCAGTTTCAGTGGAGTGGTGTGACCGGAAGCCAGATTGTAAGCGGTCGAAGAGGGAGCAAGAAGAGAGATGGGTGGACAGTTCAAGGTAGACATGTTGTTCCAGTAGCTTGGAGGCATAGGGGAGAAGTGATATAGGGCGATAGCTAGATACAGAGGATGGGTCAAGAGAGGGCTTTTTGAGGATATGTGTGATGGAGGCATGTTTAAAGCTTGAGGGGAAAACACCAGTTGTTAGTGATAGGTTGAAGAGATGGGTTAGGGTTGGGATGAAGACTGTGGTGAGGTTTGGGATGAAGTGGGATGGGATCGGGTCAAGTGCACAGGTGGTGAGATGTGATCTCGAGAGTAGAGTGGAGAGTTGATCTGTAATGGAGGAGAAGTTGGTTTTGAAGGTGGAGGGCTGGGAAGTCAGGAGGAAGGGCTCTGGGGGTTGTTGACCAAAACTGTCTCTGATGTTATCAATCTTCTGCTTGAAAAATGAGGCAAAGTCTTCAGCTGAGATGAGTGGGGAGGGAGGAGGTGCTGGGGGACGGAGGAGAGAATTGAAGGTGTTGGATAACTGTTTAGGGTTGTGAGACAGGGAGGATATGAGAGATGAGAAGTAGGTTTGTTTTGCTGTGGCGAGTGTGGTCTTGAAAGTAGTGAGGGACTGTTTGAATGCGATGAAGTGCTCGTTGGAGTGGGATCATTTCCATCTGCGCTCAGCAGCCCTGGAAGCTCGCCTCAGTTCTTTGGTCAGGCTGGTGTGCCAGGGCTGTCTGTTGATTTTGCGAGCTTTGGTATGTGTAAGTGGGGCAGCAGATTCCACAGCTACAGCTATTGTGGTGTTATATAGAGCAGCAGCATCATCCGCATTGTGTAAGGAACTTATATCTGTGAGAGGGAGGAGGGATTCCGAGAATCAGTGTAGGTCAAGGTGTTTAAGATTTCTGCGAGGGTGTGAAAGTTTGTGGGGTGGGGATTGTAGACATGGAGTGGAGAGGGAAGAGAATGTGAGAAGGTTGTGGTCAGAGAGAGGAAGAGGTGAGTTAGAGAGGTTAGATAGGGAGCAGAGGCGGGTGAAGATGAGGTCCAGTGTGTGGCCATCTTTGTGGGTGGCTGTAGAAGACCATTGAGTGAGACCGAAGGAAGAAGTGAGAGATAGAAGTTTTGTGGCAGCTGAGAGGGAAGTGTCAATGGGGATGTTGAAGTCGCCCATGATGATTGTTGGGATGTCCGCGGAAAGGAAATGAAGTAGCACTGTCACACACTTAACATTATGGCTGGTCCATACAATCAGGGCAACTGTTACCACCCACCTTTCGTGTCTACCTCTTTCCTCATAGACTGTAAGCTTGCGAGCAGGGCCCTCATTCCTCTTGGTATTTGTTATAATCTACTGTATGTGATTATTGTTATGCTGTAATGTCTATTGTCTGTACAAATCCCCTCTGAAATGTAAAGTGCTGCGTAATATGTCGGCGCTATAAAAATAAAATTTATTATTATTATTATTATTATTATTAAGTAGCCAGGTGGTGAAGTGGTCAAAGGTGGTGGCTGGCCCTGGGGGGTGGTAGATGACGGCCAGTTGGAGGTTGGAGGGGGAGTAGATGCGCACAGAGTGCACCTCAAAGGAAGGGAGGGTAACAGAGGGTGGCAGTGGGATTGGGGTGAAGGAGCAGGTATCTGACAGGAGAAAACCAACTCCTCCGCCCTGTTTGCTGCTGGGGCGGGGGGTGTGAGAAAGGTGGTAGCCACCATATGAAAGTGCAGCAGGAGAGGCTGTGTCAGAAGGGGTGAGCCAGGTTTCGGTGATGGCGAGGAAGGAAAGTTTGGTAGTAACAAAAAGATCATGGATCTAGGAAAGCTTGTTGCAGACAGAGCGAGTGTTCCACAGAGCGCCTGTTAGTGGGACTGGGGAAGCGGGGGCTGGGTGAATGGGTATAAGGTTGGAGTGGTTACGGAAGGTTGTGATAGAGCGTGGAGGGGAGGTAGAAATGACTGTGGGAATGTGGTGAGGAGGACCAGGATTTGGAGAAATATCACCAGCAGTGAGAAGGAGCAGAGAAAGTGTTAGCAGGTGGAAGCAGGAGAGGGCATGAGGGGGCTGTCTGTGTTTGGAGACAGAGGATTGTATGTTAAGGTACAGTTTTGAGGTGGAGGTGAGGTGGATAGGGAGGATTGAAGAAGAGATGAACAGTTCCTTACTAGGAGTAGGGATTAGGGGAATTAGCAGAAATTGAAGGATTATAGGGGTGAAAGTGAAAACAAACAGAAACATTGTTTACAGTGACTGTGTATAGTTACCTTCAGTTCCCTTCTGGTTCAATTCTGGTTTTAATTCTAAAATTTATCTTCACACTTCTAGAACACACTTATAGGAATCACACTGCAGACTGAGCTATGCAATATATGTACAACTAAGTACAGTCAGGTGTGAAGCAGAGAGGAGTGGTCTCTGCTCATCTTGGTCAGACAATTAAGAGTGGACCAGATGCATATGATCAAGCCAGAGTAAACAAGGTCATAAATAACTCTGGGGTAAGCTGGGGTTAGCTGAAAGGCATACCATGTGAATGCTAGGTGCAGAGGCAAGTCTATGTGCAAAGCTGGGTGATGGACTATGTGCTCTTCATAGACAGACAGCAGGAGAGCTGGGTGGATGAACATACCATGTGAATGCTAGGTGCAGAGGCAAGTCTATGTGCAAAGCTGGGTGATGGACTATGTGCTCTTCATAGACAGTCAGCAGGAGAGCTGGGTGGATGAACATACCTGTCGGAAGAATAATCATTTTGATTTACATTGATAATTGTTATGTTTTATTGTTCTTAACACATTCCACTATGCAATGAATAAAAATTTGCAACTGGAATATTTCATTCAGCGATACAGTGCCTTGCAAAAGTATTCGGCCCCCTGGAACTTTTCAACCCTTTCCCACATATCATGCTTCAAACATAAAGATACCAAATGTAAATTTTTGGTAAAGATTCAACAAGTGGGACACAATTGTGAAGTTGAACGAAATTTATTGGTTATTTTAAATTTTTGTGGAAATTCAAAAACTGAAAAGTGGGGCATGCAATATTATTCAGCCCCTTTAACATAATACTTTGTTGCGCCATCTTTTGCAGCGATTACAGCTGCAAGTCGCTTGGGGTATGTCTCTATCAGTTTTGTACATCGAGAGACTGAAATTCTTGCCCATTCTTCCTTGGCAAACAGCTCGAGCTTAGGGTGGTTTCACATTTGCGTTTCCAGCAGCAGCGTCGGCCTGCGCAGGGCCGCCGCTAAGCCTCGCCTCCGGTGGCTCCGCCTAGGGGCGCATGACGCTGCATGCGACCTGCGTCCCCTATCTTTAGCACTGGGGACGCAGGCCATGCGCAGGTATGCATTTGGCGGCGCATGCGTCCTTTTGACGGTGCGCCAAGCGCACCAAATTGCAACAGGTTCCGTTAGGCGCCGGTCGGCACACCATCAAAAGGGCGCATGCGCCGCCAAACGCATACCTGCGCATGGCCTGCATCCCCAGTGCTAAAGATAGGGGACGCAGGTCGAATGCAGTGTCATGCGCCCCTAGGCGGAGCTACCAGAGGAGACACAGGAGGGGGCGGGGCTTAGCGGCAGCCGTGCGCAGGCCGACGCTGCTGCTGGAAACGCAAATGTGAAACCACCCTTAGTGAGGTCTGATGGAGATCATTTGTGAACAGCAGTTTTCAGCTCTTTCCACAGATTCTCGAATTCAGGTCTGGACTTTGACTTGGCCAAACACCTGGATATGTTTATTTGTGAACCATTCCATTGTAGATTTAACTTTCTGTTTGGGATCATTGTCTTGTTAGAAGACAAATCTCCGTCCCAGTCTCAGGTCTTTTGCAGACACCAACAGGCTTTCTTCAAGAATGGTCCAGTATTGGGCTCCATCTTCCTATCAATTTTAACCATCTTCCCTGTCCCTGCTGAAGAAAAGCAGGCCCAAACCATGATGCTGCCACCACGTTTGACAGTGGGGATGGTGTGTTCAGGGCGATGAGCTGTGTTGCCTTTACGCCAAACATATTGTTTGGCATTGTTGCCAAAAAGTTTGATTTTGGCTTCATCTGACCAGAGCATCTTCTTCCACGTTTGGTGTGTCTCCCAGGTGGCTTGTTGCAAACTTTAAATGACACTTTTTATGGATATCTTTTAGAAATGGCTTTCTTCTTGCCACTCGTTCATAAAGGTCAGATTTGTGCAGTGTATGACTGATTGTTGTCCTATGGACAGACTGTCCCACCTCAGCTGTAGATCTCTGCAGTTTATCCAGAGTGATCATGGGCCTCTTGGCTGCATCTCTGATCAGTCTTCTCATTGTTTGAGATGAAAGTTTAGAGGGACGGCCGGGTCTTGGTAGATTTGAAGTGGTATGATACTCCTTCCATTTCAATATGATCGCTTGCACAGTGCTCCTTGGGATGTTTAAAGTTTTGGAAATCATTTTGTATCCAAATCTGTCTTTAAACTTCTTCACAACAGTATCACGGACCTGCCTGTTGTGTTCCTTGGTCTTCATGATGCTCTTTGTGCTTCAAACAGAACCCTGAGACTATCACAGAGCAGGTGCATTTATACGGAGAATTGATTACACAAAGGTGGATTATATTTATCATCATTAGTCATTTAGGACAATATTGGATTATTCAGGGATCCACAATGAACTTCTGAAGTGAGTTTGCTGCACTGAAAGTAAAGGGGTCGAATAATATTGCACGCCCCACTTTTCCACAAAAATTTCAAATAACCAATAAATTTCGAACAACTTCACAATTGTGTCCCATTTGTTGTTTATTCTTCACCAAAAATTTACATTTGGTATATTTGTGTTTGAAGTATGATATCTGGGAAAAGGCTGAAAAGTTCCAGGGGGCCAAACACTTTCGCAAGGCACTGTATCTAGGTTGTGGTATTTTAGTGTTCCCTTTATTTTTTTGAGCATTGTATATGGGTTTGCTGCATCCTGATAGAACTAACACACTAAGGCTACTTTCACACTTCCGTTTTTTTGCTGCGCGTTTTTTGCGCACACAAACGCATGAAAAAAACGCATCATGCATTTGTGTGCGTCTTTTTCGGGTTTTGGTGCATTTTAAAAAAAAAACCGCATGCTTTTTTGCGCATACGTGCGCATTACAATGCGCACGTATGCGCACCCATAGACTTTAATGGGAGTTTTGCTGTAAAAAAAACCGCATTGCGTGCGCATGCGTTTTTTTGGGGCAAGTCGGACGCACAAACAATGCAACAGGATGCATTTTGTGCGCCCGAGCGCACACTGCAAAAAAAAGCATGTGCATACAAACGCGTACGTGCGCATATATATATGCACATATGCGCACCCATGTTAAAGTATAGGGGAAAAAACGCATGCTTTTTTTGCGCTAAAAAAGCAGCGCAAAAAAGTGCAAGTGTGAAACCAGCCTAAGACCTGGGCAGGTAAATACTGCTGCCCATTTTTGCTGTGTTCTATAGTAACAGCAAAAGGAATAATTTTTTCAAAAATCTCATTCACCTGGTGCACCACTCACAGCAAATCAAATCTTTCAGAGTTTTTTGTTTTTCAGCATTGACATCAAAATGGATTAGCGCTAAAAATTAAATAAAAACACACACAAAAAAAAGAGCATAATTTCCCTTGCAGTTTTCTGTTCATAGCCTGCGGTTATCATGCAGAAAAAAAGGATGAAATAAAGCTACTTGTGAAAAGAGCCTTATCTTATGCATCGAAACGCACATTGGGGTGGGAGATCCAGAGGTCATCTAGCACTTGCCTCCTGTCAGGTAAAAAAAAACATGTGCATTAACCCCTTTTTGCTATTACAATCTGCACTTGTGATGTATTTAACCATTTTATTTCCATATTCTACAAGTGAATGTAGTTTCAATGTAGCAAACTAGTATACCGAGGTACTATATATCAAGTTTACCCTTATCCATGCATACTGGCAGCTGTTACTATGCCTGATCCTGTAGTCCGATATACCATGGACTCTTGCAGCAAAAGGCATACTCCCAGGCAGGTTTATAGCCTTGTGCAATTCCTGACAGGCAGGCAGATTAGTCCCCACGGGACCAATGAAGGCCTCACATGCATGTTTTACCTTGATTATCTAATATATAAAGCTCAAAGTGTGTATGTATGTGTGTATGTATGTATGTGTGTGTGTGTGTGTGTGTGTGTGTATATATGTGTGTGTGTATGTATGTACTGTATGTGTGTGTGTATGTGTGTGTGTGTGTGTGTGTGTGTGTGTGTATGTATATGTATGTATGTATGTGTGTGTGTGTGTGTGTGTGTGTGTGTGTGTGTGTGTATGTATGTATGTGTGTGTGTATGTATGTACTGTATGTGTGTATGTCCGGGATTGGTATCCGCACCGTCGCAGCTACAGCCACAAAATTTGGCACAGTCACACGTCTGGACCCTGAGAGCGTCCTAGGCTATGTTGTGAGGCGAAATTTTAACCCCACGCATTCTAATTCACCAAACAATTTTGCCCCTATCTACATACTGGGGAAAGTGTGTGCGCGTCAAGCCCCGCCCCTCATTATGTCGCAATGGTTGCCATGGCGACGCTGATGTCATCATAGGTTGCAAGCCCTGCCGCTCATTTAGATGTCATAATGGTTGACTATGGGATGGAGGATGTGTGATGGGTATATGGGCACGGGACTATGGGATGGAGGATATGTATGACGGGTATATGGGCACTGGACTATGGGATGGAGGATATGTATGACGGGTATATGGGCACGGGACTATGGGATGGCGGATATGTATGACGGGTATATGGGCACGGGACTATGGGATGGCGGATATGTATGACGGGTATATGAGCACGGGACAATGGGATGGCGGATATGTATGACGGGTATATGGGCACGGGACTATGGGATGGCGGATATGTATGACGGGTATATGGGCACGGGACTATGGGATGGCGGATATGTATGACGGGTATATGGGCACGGGACTATGGGATGGCGGATATGTATGACGGGTATATGGGCACGGGACTAAGGGATGGCGGATATGTATGACGGGTATATGGGCACGGGACTATGGGATGGCGGATATGTACGATGGGTTTATGGGCACGGGACTATGGGATGGAGGATATGTATGACGGGTATATGGGCACGGGACTATGGGATGGACTAGGATATGTACAGTATGATGGTTATATGGACACTCGACTATGGGATGGAGGATATGTATGATAGGTATATGGGCATGAGACTATGGGATGGAGGATGTGTAATGGGTATATGGGCACGGGACTATGGGATGGACTAGGATATGTACAGTATGATGGTTATATGGACACTCGACTATGGGATGGAGGATATGTATGATAGGTATATGGGCATGAGACTATGGGATGGAGGATGTGTAATGGGTATATGGGCACGGGACTATGGGATGGAGGATATGTATGATGGGTATATGGGCATGGGACTATGGGATGGAGGATGTGTGATGGGTATATGGGCACTGGGATGGAGGATATGTATGATGGGTATATGGGCATGGGACTATGCGATGAAGGATGTGTGATGGGTATATGGGCATGGGACTATGGGATGGAGGATGTGTGATGGGTATATGGGCACTCGACTATGGGATGGAGGATATGTATGATGGGTATATGGGCATGGGACTATGCGATGAAGGATGTGTGATGGGTATATGGGCATGGGACTATGGGATGGAGGATGTGTGATGGGTATATGGGCACTCGACTATGGGATGGAGGATATGCATGATGGGTATATGGGCACGGGACTATGGGATGGAGGATGTGTAATGGGTATATGGGCACGGGACTATGGGATGGAGGATGTGTGATGGGTATATGGGCATGGGACTATGGGATGGAGGATATGTATGATGGGTATATGGGCACGGGACTATGGGATGGAGGATGTGTAATGGGTATATGGGCACGGGACTATGGGATGGTGGATATGTATGATGGGTATATGGGCACGGGACTATGGGATGGAGGATATGTATGATGGGTATATGGGCACGGGCCTATGGGATCGTGGATATGTATGATGGGTATATGGGCACGGGACTATGGGATGGAGGATAATTATAAATTGTTATAACTAACCACAATTAGTTACTATGCCCGGGCAGCGCCGGGCTCTTTAGCTAGTTTAATTATAAGAAATAACTTTATGTCTAATGTATACCCTTTGCTTCATCTCCATGTTGACAGGAGGTATCTTTTTAACTTCTTTTATATTTGATTATTCTATGTTGTGAATTTATTAATAAAATTTCTGTCTATTCTACTTGTAGATACAGACACTCCTTTTCTCTGGATTTTATCTGGCTTTTGATTATTCATATAATTTACGGAGTGTGACCTAGTTAAGGCTCTATGGCCTAATATGTATTTAGCCCTGAGCAAAGCCCCTGTCACACACAGCGAGATCGCTGCCGAGTCACAAGTTTTGTGACACAACAGCGATCTCACCAGCGATATAGCTGTGTGTGACATCTATCAGCGATTGGCCCCCCTGCCGGGTATCGCTGATCATGCTCGAAAGCCCTGGACATTTTTTTGATCGTTGGTCTCCTGCTGGCCAGCACGCATCGCTGTGTGTGGCAGCGGGAGAGCAACGATCAGCGAGCTCCCAGCTCGTAACCAAGGTAAACTGCGGGTTTCTAAGCGCCGCACAGCACTTAGAAACCCGCTGTTTGCCTTGGTTACCAGTTCCCAGCGCCAGCATGCTGGTATCTAAGGTACACTGAGGGTAACTAAGCGACGCGCGCTTGTTACCCACGTGTCGCTGGTCCTCATCGCTGGTGAGATCTGCCTGTTTGGCAGCTCACCAGCGATCATGTAGCGACACACCAGCAAACCTGACAAGGTCATATCGTTGTCGGGATCACTGGTGAGTCGCTATGTGTGACGGGGCCCTAAGGGTGGTCTATTCGCTTTATACGCGTTGGTTATTCTTGTATTTTACCCTTTTGTCTAGTCATGCTTTGTGGCCTAATAAAATAAAGAAAGTTTTTATAAGATTTGCTCAAGTGCTGGACTACATCCTTATTATCCTAAGAGTTGTGTCTGGTCGTATGCTCAGCCATGAGCAGCCACAGACAGGACAGGAGCGCGGTGCCGTTTGTGGTGCGACAACGGGGGCTTCATGGAGTAAGAAATCTAAGGGACAATTTTCTAATCTCTGTGTATGTCAACAAGTTGCATAATTGGGTGTGCTACACGATTCTTAAAGGGAACGTATCCGTAGAATACGAATAGAAACCTGCTGTGAGCTCCAGACAATTCACAGTCGCACGCCAGCTAGTCAAGTGTATGTAAATCCAAAGTAAATCTACACTCTTCCCCTGCCCTTAATCTCGTCCACCCCTCTGGTCCGGTGTTGGTGATATTAAATGACAATGTAGGAATAAATGAAACCCTGAATGCGCAGACCTAGGGGTCATCTCACATGAACAAGAAGTTCACGATCACCGACACAGTCAGGGCGTGCACTAGTTTCTTCCGTATTTGAGGTTGAAACTCATGGGAACCTGGACCAAGTATGTGTTCTCTTTCTTATGCCACCTAATGGGTGTTATTAACCAATACCTTTACCCCTGTCCCCTTTTTCCGCATAATAGTGCTGTATGGAAGCATAATAAGGAGGCACATTTGCTTGCCAATGGTTATAGGCTCTGAGCCCGAGTGTGCATGAGGCCTAGGGATGCATTATAGCGGTACTTTCCTGCTCCGTAGGTTGTCCTCAGTTTTCAGGCACAGCGTTCGACTTTCATAACAACCCACAGCAACTACACGTTATAAAATCAGTCGGATTGATAGCATGGCAACATCTCGGCAGTTTATTGATTTGCAATCATTGTCTCGGCCCATTAGGTTACAGAGAGTGACTCCAGTCCAGACGGCGGTGCCTTTCCCATCATTGTGGATGGGGGCGGATCAGTCTATCGTAGGAGCAGATGATGACTCCAGGCTGGCACAGATGAAACGACAAACCCCTTGGCAGAATCAAAGAGATGTCATAAAAAGTCAATAGGGTGTGTCCCGTACTGCTGGTGTCCATAGTGCTACAGTTCTGCCACGGTGCTGTGGTTTATTACATAATGTGAACACAGCCTTATTCTGAATAGTCAAACGATTGGTACACATCAAATCATTGATTCAGCAAAAGTAATAAGTGCCAATGTCAATTACAGACAAGCTCCCCTAGCAGCATTGTCACGGAGCGCCATAGGTCATGTTCACACCAGATAGATTTGGCAAATATACAGTGAATCCAGATTCTGCATCGGAGTGATGTCTGCCATGGACGGAGCAGTAGCTTCTTACACAGATCAGCCACAATGTATTTCAATCGAGCTAATCTTTGGTAATGATGAACATACCATTTAATAACCACAGCGGGCTCCATGTTTTGTTCTGCTGCATTGACGCCGGGGATGAAATATCCCGCTCACTCGCATTATTAACAGCAGCAGCTCCTGTAAGGATACAGGTGCAGAACCCAAACGCATGTATATCGTTTTAGGGGTATCGCACCATCAATCTGCGGTTAATCAGTACCCATTAGCAGTCACAGACAGGACTGCAGGAAATACCATTGTTTCCTCTTTGGAAACACAAAGCACCTACTGTGAAACCACAGAAAATGGAGGCGCCACCTGACACCAGAGGTAGCAGAGATTAAGAGCGCCATGTACTGCCCCTTTAAAAAGCACCTGTCCAAATGAACATTGCCAATACTGGCACTGTCCCTATACATATTATACATAAACCGCCCCAACACAATATATGGCAGTGTAGGTCTCAAAAATACGAGATTACAGAAACGGATCCCTGCATGGCCCCTAGGGGTTCCTTCTATGTCAAGGAATCCCATGCTAGATGTATATTGCTAATGCAGTGTGATGTGCACTGGGGGCGACATCATGGGGTTGAGGGCATCCGTTCTTCATTTCTCCATGCTGGGTGCCAGTCTGTTCTTAACCTACATGTTAACTCTATAGCAGCGTGTGCCGCCAGCAAGGAAGGGATGACGGCCCCAGGCAATGAGCAATGAGATGGCTAGTACAAAACCGCTACCTCCAAGTACATGGATGAGAAAATCATATTCTTGCGAATATTTCTGCAGATCACACAAGAAAAGAAAAACTACTATGGCATATGTAATAGTCATTGGAGCTAAACCTTATAGGAATAATTGTAGTGTTATGTGGAAACGGGCTAGTCAATGAGACCGGGTGCATCGGTGGGGAAAGTACAGGAGAATGAGCTCCAAACACTTGCAGCTCTGTTCACAGGTGAAACATTCCCCTGCACTTCTATAGTTTTCATAAAAAAACGCACAAGGTACAACAAGAAAGGCAGCGAAGAGGCAAGTCACTAGACAAAGTCTGATTATGGACAGTTTTGCTTTTGGAGTGATTAAAGAGCCAGTCAATTTCAGGATTCAGACTACAAATTCTTTTTGGAGGGTCCAAATATTCAACATTATTATATACAAAAATTAAAATTACGGTAAATTACGTGCAAGTCAAAAGGGATATGTCCCTGGATTCATACTGGCCAAACCAGGGCCAGCAGAAACCAGAGCCTGGAGTCAGTAGGGTGCAGGTACGGCCAGGAGCAGCGAGGAATTCCAAGCGTCTTCTCACTCTGATCCCAGTGATTGACAAGTGTTCCCCATATGTGTATATAAGGAAAGATTTGTCCACCACCGGATGATCACAGCACTGGCTTCATCTCGCTTCTCCCAGATGTCTCATTAAACTCCATATTAGTCTGGGGTCAGACTTGCGAGAAACTCGGGTCTCAATACCCGGCGCTGCCGCCGGCACTCGGACTGGAGCGCTCAGCTGCATAGAAATAAATGCAGCCGCACATTCCAGTCCCGAGTGCCGGCGGCAGAGCCAGGTATTGAGACAAGACTCGGGCGAGTTTCTTGCAAGGGTGACCCCGGTCTTACATAGCATTTCAGAGAAAACATTCCTGGCTGCGATTTTGCATCCAGGTGCAGATTCTTGCTGCTCCTAGTTTGGTCAGCATGAAAAAGTGCCAGGTTCCCTTTAAAGCACAAAGCTCGCAGTCCAAAAAGACCTCACAATTAATAATTTAACTTGTTTTAAGCACTCACTCTTGGAAAATAGGCAGCGGATCAAAGTCCAAGGAGTAAGGTGGGAAAAAAAAAAAACATGGATGCCATCCGAGTACTGTCACCATTTTTTAGTTCATAAGCAAATGAGGAGAGTCGTGGTACAACTGTGCCATCACGGCCAATGGCTTAGGGCACCATTCCGCCCCCTCCATCAGCATCTTCCATATGTCCCTTTAGGGCGCAGCAAGATGGCTGTATAAATCAGGTCCCGTAGAAGTGCAGGAGCGCTAAACGGTCGTTGTCCGATCTTTCCCTATTGCTGTACCCTCCCTGCTGAAGAGGTTTTAATTTGTATCAATAAAGACTGGATTTTAGAAATGGTGAGTGCCACCCTTTTCTTTCTTTTTCACATGGCTGTATAAATCGGCCAGAGATAGGAACACAGTGCTCGGACTGGCTGTCAGGGCACTGCATTCCACTCTCGCTCCAAGTTATACAGCTGTCTGACTGCGCCATTGACAGAGCTTCCTTGCTCAGAGTGAGTGCTGCCTAAATTGAGTACTGCCTCCTGCACCGACACTGCGGGAGCCCAGAGAGCACAGATAGTGTTAGTGTGAGCACACGCTAGTCCCTCGCTGCACACAGGAGGACACAGTAAAGTGTGGCTAATGCCAATAGGACACAGGGATGGACAGGGCCAGGAATTCAGCTAAGGCGGCGGTCGCTCTGGGCAAGCGAGGACTGTCAATCAAGCTAAGGGGAAGGCCTTGGGCACGCCCAGGTGGCACTGAGGACCCTGCATTTAAATACCGTATGTAATAAAACTTTTTTTTTTCTTTTAAATGAAGTTAAATACAGGTATATTTTTTAGGGCCACATTCCCTATAGAACTTAAGTGATTTAATTTTAAAAAATCTGGAGCGATAGACTTTTTAACGGATCGGAAAAGGATTGCGTTTTTTTGTCTTGCAAATGAAAAAAAACAAATGCCACAGTGATGGTAAAAGCTGATACACTGACCAAAAACTGATGAAAAAAAAATTAGATCTACAAATAAAAAACACACCGCCACAGAAAAACGGATGGTTCTTATATGCAAAAAAAAAAGAAACAAGTCTGAATGAGGCCTCAGTATATACAATGTAGGGTATGGTTACTGCATCCCCCCCAACTAAAGTACAGGGCATCTGACCAAAAAGACAAACATAGGCCCAGATAACTAATCTAATGCAAAACTGCACAAGACATATGGCATAAATTAGTAAATATATCTTAGATCTGATGAGGCTGGTGTACATACCGTGAAAAGCCAAGTCTGAGACTGGACAAATACTGATACTGTACCCTTTATAGAAATGCTAATTTTATTATCAGGCAGGGAAACGTTCAAACCAGATTATACAGCCATTCTAATATGGATTTTCAAAGTGAGTACACTAGGCTCTCCAGGTCTTACTTCTATTTAATAAAGGATGCAATTGAAAAGTGGTGACAAGATCTGCTTTAATATGTGGATGTATTGTACTGGCAGGTCTTATAAGACATCGTGATCCTTGTAAGTACCACGACAGACAATAATGCACACATTGTACTCAGATCTTATCCTTCTCTGTAGCACATTTGGACTCCACAAAAAAAGACAAATATTGGTCCCTAGTAATATACAGCATTTTGCAAAAAGATATCAAAATACTGTAAAAAGCCTCCACGAGCTGCCATGAGATGCATCACCCCACAATCAGTAAGTGTTTTATAGCCGCCGCGGTAGAAAAACAAATCACAGCGTCCTGAGAATCCAAATACTTCCGATACAATACAAACATTCATTTTGTGGACATATAAAAGAAAAAAATTAATCTACAGAGTGCCAATACTTCCTTCTGAGGCTGCAAATCGCTAGAAAAAAAATTATCATTTGGTTTTGCAATTTTCATATATTTTTCGTTCATTTTCCTTTTTTTTGTAAAACCAGTGGATTTTTTCTCCCTTTTGTCCTTAGGAATTTGATTCATCAGAATATACAGTGGAGTCTTTAAAGGGAAAGGCGTCTCCTGGAGGTTGGTCGCCCGGATGGGCGCTGGTGCTTGTGGTGCTGTCCATAAACATATTTGGGATGTCATTACCAAAGTAGATCTTACTGTTGGCAGCGATGGCTTGGTATTTTATAAGTTGCAGGTATTCAGGGGTTAATTTTAGCTGCAAGAGGAAGACAAAAAGCAAAAGGTAACATATGACACAAAGAAAATTTGGGGAAATTCCAGGGCTCGTGACATCATCTTAAGTGGGTAAAATTGAAAGGGGCTTGTAAAAACAACCAACTATGCCAGTTACTTATTAAACATCCACGTCATTCTTAAGAATAATGCGATTTTTAGATTTGTTTACTGATCATTGCCTAGGTAACAGGCCACCGCTGCAGTCTATCAGAGGAGGCTGGTCTCCGAGGGGGTGCAGTGCTTACATACTGATGGTATTGAGCTTGTAAGCGCAGATCAGAGTGGAAAGAACTATTCTGTCAGTGAGGTCACAAGAAGTCGGAGAGTCACCACCATGAGTGATTCTGTGACAAGGAGAGATTGGCGTACAACACAACAGTCAGGTAGTTAGCAATGACCTCCCAATAAGTGTTCAGCCTCATAGTAGGGGTGGAAAAAAAAAAAAAAAAAAAAAAAAAAGGACTTAGTGTATTTTGGGGGTTATAAGACGCACCCCAAATTTTGAAGAGGAAACTAGGAAAAAAACAGGATTTTGGTTGCTTACCGTAAAATCTGTTTCTCATTAACTTCATTGGGGGACACAGAAACCGTGGGTGTGTGCTGCTGCCACTAGGAGTTTGACAATATGCCATGAAAAAAATGTTAACCGACTCCGCAGTATACACCCCTCCGACCGGCTGTAGGACAATCAGTTAGTAAAAAAGCAGTAGGAGGAGACAATATCATGTAAGTCATCATATATTCATTACAAGTAACAAAATCATGGGAGGGCGCTGTGTTCCCCAATGAAGACTCTGAGAAACAGATTTTACGGTAAGCAACCAAAATCCTGTTTTCTCTTTCGTCTCATTGGGGGGCACAGAAACCGTGGGACGTCTAAAAGCAGTCCCTGGGGTGGACAGAAACTTCCTTCAGGTCGGAGAACTCACCACTGCCGCCTGCAAGATTCTTCTGCCTAGGCTGGTGTCCGCTGAAGCATAGCTATGGACCTTATAGAACCTTGAAAAGATAAGCACGGACGACCATGTGGCTGCCTTGCACAACTGCATGGCTGATGCCCTATTGTGTACTGCCCAGGAGGTGCCCACCACCCAAGTAGAATGGGCCTTGACCCCAGCCTGGGACACTCTGTCCTTCACCCGGTAGGCTTCCAGAATTGCCATTCTGATCCAGCGGGCAATTGTTGCCTTAGAGGCCGGCAGGGATAACAAAGAGTGAGTCTGCCTTCCTGAAGTGAGCGGTCCTGGCCAGATAGAGCCTTATCGCCCTGACCAGGTCTAGCTTATTCAAAGAACGCTCCAGAGGATGGGTTGGAGCGGGACAAAATGACGGAAGGATTATATCCTCGTTCAGGTGGAAGGTGGATACCACCTTGGGAAGAAAGTTAGGAGGAGGCCGCAAAACAATCTTGTCTTGGTGCATAATTAAGAATGGAGGGCGACAGGACAATGCCGCTAATTCTGAAACCCGCCTAATAGAGGTGATGGCTACGAGAAATACCACCTTCAAGGACAACAAAGACATGGGAGCTTCCTGGAGGGGTTCAAAGGGTGAACCTGTCAAGGCTTCCAAGACCAAGATAAGATCCCATGGAGCAACTGGGGATCTGTAAGGAGGAGCTGTATGCACCACCCCTTGCAGGAAGGTCTTAACCTGTAAGCGGGAGGCCAAATTTCTATGAAAAAGAATAGAGAGAGCAGATACCTGGCCTTTCAAAGAACTAACCCTGCCTGGAAAAAGGCTAAGACAGATGGTAGGGAACTGGGGATAGGTGTGATGTGATTAGACTCACACCAGCCAAAATAGGCCTTCCAGGCTCAATAATAGACCCTGAAAGAGGAGGGCTTCCTAGCCTGGATCATTGTATTAATGACTCGAACCGAAAATCCCGCTGCTCTCAGTATTGTGGTTTCAAAGGCCATGCCGTCAAATTGAGCAACCGAGAATTCGAGTGGTAAAACGGCCCCTGAGCCAGAAGATCTGGTCTGTCGGGGAGTCTCCAGGGGGTGCCTGCGAGAAGATTGATAATTTCTGCGAACCAGGCCCTCCTGGGTCAGTACAGGACGATCAATATGACAGGCACCCCTTCCGCCTTGATCTTCTTTAGCAACCTTTGCAGGAGAGGAAGGGGAGGGAACAGGTAAGGGAGTCTGAACTGTGTCCAGGGAATGACCAGCGCGTCGACCCCTATTGCTAGAGGATCGCGGTATCTTGAGACAAACTGTTGGACCCTTCTGTTCTGCCGCGACGCCAGAAGTCTGGAGTCCCCCATAGGCGGCATATCTGACAGAACACGTCCTGATGTAAAGGACCATTCTCCTGCCCCGAGCCCCTCCCGACTGAGGAGTCGGCGGCCGTGTTGTCTGTGCTGGGAATATAAACTGCCGAAATTGCGGTTTCCGCCCAGCTGACAATTCTGGATACCTCGGCCAGTGCCCGGGGACTCCTGGTTCCCCCTTGGTGATTGATGTATGCCACCGCTGTGGCATTGTCCGTCCGAATCCTGACTGGCTGGTTGTTGAGGTATCTTTCCCAATGTAGGAGTGCTAGAAAGATCAGTTGAAGGAATACCGCACCCCAGCCCAGGAGACTGGCATCTGTAGTTACCACCTGCCAGTGGACAGGGGGAAAAGGCCGTCGCAGATGATCGAGGGGGGGAGGTCAGCCACCACTTGAGGGATTCCCTGCTCTGAATGGAAGGGAGGAAGGGGCGATCCAGCGAAGAGATGGTCCTGTCCCACTGAAGGAGGATGTTCCTCTGCAGTATCCTGGAATGAAACAGACTCTCATGGCAGCGCGAAAGGATAGAAGTCGGAATTTTAACAGAGAACGAATTCCCTGCTGGAGGGTAATACACTTTCTTTCTGGGAGAAAGACCCTTGAGCGGCGGGTGTCGATTGTCATCCCTAAGAATTCTAGGCGTTGCGTTGGCGTTAGGTGAGATTTCTCCCTGTTTATGATCCAACCAAACCAGAACAGCGTGTTTAAAACCACCGCTAGGTTTTCCTGGGCCTGAGTGAAGGAGGGTGCTTTGACGAGAATATCGTTGAGATATGGTACTAATATTATGCCTCTGACCCTTAATATAGCTACCATTGCTGCCATAATCTTTGTAAAAATTCTGGGGGGCTGTTGCCAGCCCAAATGGCAGGGCCACAAACTGGAAATGCTGCTCTTGGACAGCAAAGCGTAGAAACCTTTGATGTTCCTGAAAAATGGGGACGTGCAGGTAGGCGTCCCCAATCTATGGAACATAGGAATTCCTGATCCTCCATAGATGTGATTACCGACCGAATCGACTCCATCCTGAAATGGCATAAGCGGACCCATTTGTTTAGCCTTTTGAGGTCTAGTATGGGACGAACTGAGCCATCCTTTTTTGGGATCACAAACAGGCTTGAGTAAAAATCGGTGAAACGTTCCTGCTCAGGAACGGGGACGATTACTCCTGCGTTGAGGAGAGAGTCGATTGCCGCAAAAAACCCTAGAGCCATAGCAGCGTCTCTTGGAAGTTGCGATAGGAACGGTCTCGCGGAAGCGCGTTGAAGTCTATCTTTTATCCTGTGGATACCACCTCCTTTACCCAGATATCCTCTACTGAACACTACCAGACATCTCTGAAGAGGAGAAGGCGGCCTCCTAGTCTGGAAGAGGTACTGTGAAGGGAGTTGGCTTCCCTGTCGGCGTCAGGCTGAATTGGCTCTGCTCAGCCCTGACCTGGTAGCTTTGCTGTTGGAACTGCGGGAATGCCATGAAGGGGTGGCAGAAAGGATACCCTCCTTCTGTCTCTAGGTGCTTGCGACCTCTGTGGGCCCTGAGCATAAGCGTCTGTTGCTGGGGTACGGCGAAAGGGCTGAGCCCTACGTTTGAAAACATATCGACGAGGCTTGGCCTGAGGGAGAAGGGAGCTTGTACCCCCCGTTGCATCCTTAATGATTTGATTTAACATTGACCCCAAGAGTCAGGCACTCTGAAACGGCAGATTGGTCAGTGATTTCTTTGAGGATAAATCAGCCTGCCAAGCCTTTAGCCAGACCGTCAGCCGGACGGCTACCACGTTACTGGATGCTTGAGCTGCGCAAGAAGCGGCATCCAGGGCCGCTGATACCATATACCTCCCGGCATGAGAGATTTGATCTGCGAACTCCGCCAGTTCCGCTGCTTGGGCCCCGGCCAATAAGCCCTGTCTAAGCTGTTTGGCCCATTCCGTAACAGACTTAGCTACCCAGGCTGAGGCGAAAACCGGACACAATGTAGCGGCCGCTGCCTCAAAGGTGGATTTCGCCAGGGATTCTATCCATCTATCATTGGGATCCTTTAGAGCTGCCCCACTGGCCAGTGGGAGGATTGTATTGGTAGAGAGTCTGGACACTGGTGGATCCACCGAAGGGGAGGCGGTCCAGTTGTCGGTGAGATCTGGAGGAAAAGGATATAGAATCCCAAAACGACTAACCCTCTGAAACCGCCTGGTTTGGTATTCCCTTTCCCTGGCTAATACTTCCTCAAAATCCTTGTGGGAGGCAAAGGCCCTAGCGGGAGACTTATGACGGTTAAATGAAAAAGTCTGATCTTTAGGTATTGATGTGGCGTCCCTAATGTTCTCATTGAGCCATATCCTCGACGCCCTCGGACTGTTCTGGCCCGTACTCAGAACCCTCCTCTGAGTGAGTCTCTGATAATGCCTCACCTTATTCCTGGGATGAGGACCGGGAGGAGGCAGACAGCCAGAGGAACTCTGGTGGAGAGATGGAGTGAGAAGGGGACCTGGGTTGGTGGTCCTGTCTAAACCTTGTACGGCCTCTAAAAGGCCCAAAAGGAGGCTCCTTTGATGCTCCTGTGTCCACTGGAGTCTGAAGTGGCAATCTGTCAAGCACCGTTACCAAGGTCTGTGATACCTTGGTAAGGTCGGCCACGGACTTAGATAAGGAAGAGGCCCATCCTGGACACTCACTGTCTCCTGTGGCGATGGATGGCCCCTGGGCGGCAGGCAGGGTGGCTTCCTCCTGCTCCAGGGATAATGCGGGAGCTCTGACAGATAAGGCAGGGGGGCTGCACCTGTTCTCTAGTGTTGGTGACACCGTAGGTCTGCTGCAATCTGAGCAGAGTGGTGAGGACTGACCTGAAGGAAGCCTGACATTTCATTTGGTACATACAAAATATTCGACCAAGGTCGCTGAAGCGGATGAGGAGCGTGACTGCTCTCCCTTGGGCATACTGACAGGCTTAACCTGGTGCCGACCGTCAGGGGTAGAAAGCGGAGTGAGGGAGCAACCTGTAGTGCAGTACTCATATACCCACGACCTGTGTCCCCGCAGCAGCTGCCGCCCAAAGGCTGATGAGAGAGAGAGAGAGAGAGAGAGAGAGAGAGAGAGAGAGAGAGAGAGAGAGAGAGAGAGAGAGAGAGAGAGAGAGAGAGAGAGAGAGAGAGATGTCAACAGCCCCCTGCCTAGAATCTTTTATGAAATCCCCGCCCGGAGGTGGTGGGAGGAGCCCTGCTCCAGCCTCCTGGAGCACCAAGATGGCACTGGTACAGGAAGAGGAAGCCGAGGGGCGGAGCCTGCCGGAAGCCAGAATCTGGTGTTGGCCGTACTGGGCTCCTGCTGAAGCCCAGGGCCATAACGCTGCCACGGGAGGAGCTGGAACTGTGCTGTACCGTGTGCTTGAAAGTAAGTGTTGGCTCTTAAACTAAGAGCCATGGGCTGCAATCCTGAGCGCTGATTAGAGCGGTCACATTCAGCCTAGTGCGGCTGGTGAGAAGAATATAAATGCTGTAGCCTCTTACCTCCAGCTCACCCCGTAACAGGGGTCAGTTATCTGCATGAAAAAATTGCTGTCCCAAACCTTTTCTGCAGGGCGTCTCTCTCGATCATCAGGCTCTGGCGGGCGAGTGATGGGAGACGAAGGTTAGAACCAGTAGCGGCCACCTGAACACGAGTCCTGTGTTAGGGTCCTGCCAGTGGGATTCATGAGGATACAGGGTGGCAGTACACACCGTACTCATAATCCCGGTGTGGGAATACAGATGTAGCAGATCTACTCTGTATCCCTCCTGGTTACCTGAAAAGGAACGACGCACATTGAGGTAGGCATGCGTCTGCGAGAGACCCCTGTCCACCTCCTGCTGACACTAAGCAAAACTCATTGTCCTACAGCCGGTCGGAGGGGTGTATGCTGCGGAGGCGGAGTTAACATTTTTTCATGGCATAGTGTCAACTTCCTAGTGGCATCAGCACACACCCACGGTTTCTGTGTCCCCCTATGAGACGAAAGATAAAACTTGTTTTAATAAAATGGTGGTGCTTCTTACAATCCAGGCATCTTATTGCTTACCGGGGGTGGTGGCTGCGGTAAAGCAGGGTCCCAGGGTCGCTGCTGGCGGAGGCAGGAGTGGGGCGATGCTGCGGACCCCAGATTGGGAGAAAGGGGTGTTCGAATGTGTGACGCTGTGGGTGTTCGGTGGTGCTGAGCCTCCTTTGACATTTTGTGAAAGCCCGGAGCCCCCCGCACTTCCATGGTTTACTATACGGTGGACTCGGGAAAATGGCTGCCGGAGGAGGCGCATGCCCAGATGGAGATCTTGGTGCCCTGGCAGCCATTTTTCCGGAGTCTACTGCAATGTAAACCATAGAAGTGCGGGGGCTCCAGGCTTTCACAAAATGTTGGCGGAGCCCCCGCACCACCGAACACCCGCAGCGTCACACATCCGAACACTACTTCATCCCAGCCTGTGGCCTGGAGCAACACTCCACTCTTGACTCTTCCAGCAGTGACCTGGGACCCTGCACCACCGTGACCAGTAAGGAATATTCGCATTATAAGACACACCCTCATCCCCCCCCCCCCCAAATTTGGGGAAAAAAAGTGCGTGTTATCCGAAAAATACAGTAGATAACCCCCTTTAAAGATGGCTCATCACCGCTCCTGGCAGTCTGTTGGTAAGTACGTGTATCCTCCATATATACAGTTCTCAAGCACTGTAAGTTGTGACGTTCCTCTGTTATTCCTCATAGAAGTTTAGGAATAAAGTGACAAGTAGGTGTTAGTAGTTGGGAGGGGTCCGTACACTGTCCAATCAGGGCTCACAGTATCAGACAGTGTAGGCACACATCAGAATGTCCTCCTCATGATTGGTAGGGTGCAGTTTGGAGAAACGAAAGGGTACACCCAAACAGTGTCCAGAACTGAGTGTAGAAAAAGAAATTTGTAGCTTTACCTTATTGGAGTCTGATATTTTCTTGGCTGTATAAAATTCGGCATCGGCCCTCGCCTTCTCTCTAGCTATAAAGGCAGAATCTGCAGAACAAAAGCATTGAGAAACCAAATTTATTTTTGCTTATTGTAACGGGGTCTTCCAAGCTGGGGTACCTCTTTCAGTACCACCCCGTATTTTCGGAGGTCCGCTCTGCGTTGGCTGGAGTCTGAATGAATGACGCTGGCTGGAATTCCTCTGAGTGCATGGGCGCATATAAAAGATCACTGCTTCTCCATGTATTTCCAGTCTGACAACACTTTACTCACAGGACACAGAATATATCACACAGATACAGAGGGCCGGCCAATAGACAAGCAGCAGGCCAGACATGCATTACAAAAGCCGCAGGTGGCCGGAGCCTGCGGATGTTTACTGTGGGAATTACAAAGGTGGGGGGAGGGCGGACACTGCTGATACATTAGGGACATGCATCTCACATGGAACCTATTATATATACATATAACTGCACAACATATTCTGGGTGCTGGGTGGTTCTGTAACACTTATATTGAGCCACGATATCTGGCAGTGCTTTATGGATGCTATGTAAATTCCCTATCAGTCTGCCTGTGGAGTGTGGGAAGAAACCGGAAAACCTGGAGGAAACCCACGCAAACACGGGGAGAACATACAAACTCCTTGCAGATGTTATTCTAGGTCAGATTTGCACTAGGATCCCAGTGCTGAAGAGCAACAGTGCTAACCGCTGAGCCACCGTGCTGTGCTTATGTTGTATCACAGGCTGAAAAGCTTCACAAGGGACTGGTTTAATTTCAAGGAACTTGTTACTGTGACGCGTGTTTCTGGCAAACCTTGTATTCAGTCAGTCATTCATACAGAAATGCAGTCATGTGGTGTATATAGGATACCCACCCGTACAATGACAGCTAGTTGTCGGTGTTATAAGTAAATGGTCAGTAAAAACCGTGGTCACCAAAAGTTCTCAATATGGTTGAGGTCAGGGAAGAATGGTGGTCACACCATGGGTTTCTCTCATTTTATGCCGCCAGCAGCAGGTATTCTTTGCAGCATGAGATGGTGCATATTGATGCATGAAGAGGCTTCTGCCATGTATGGCACAATGCTTCTTTTTCATGGAAGAAAGTGGTCTGTCAGAAACTTTATATACTTTGTTAAGGTCATTTTCACACCTTCCAGGACCTCAAGAGAGCCTAACAGCTCCTTCACCATGATTACGGCGCAAAACACGCCGCTGTCTTGTTGGGAAATGGTGGTCATCTACTTCTTCATCCATCTGGATCATCCATAGTTGCACAGCATTCATCAGTAAACAATTCTGTTTTGAAATTATTCTTCATACATGTCTGGACTGCAACAGTTTCAGCTTGTGAGCACTGTTTAGGTTTGGCCGAGTAGTAGGACTATGCATAACTAAAAGTATCTGGAGGGTCAGGGCCGGCCCGAGAGATTACGGCGCCCTAGGCGAAACTATTTTGTTGCACCCCTACTATTCTTGGCAGTAGATGAAAACTTGGGATATAAATTTTGGAGCAAAATAAACCACAACAACAATGATTAATTAACTCTCTCCTAACTCTTTAATCTTCTGAGAAGTTGTATAGGACAAATATATACAAAGTAATCAATAACACAAAACAAAAACGACCATAGGTAATTAAAATTTTTGTTTCCTTGCCTTTTTTTTTTTTAAAAGGATGACACTAAGTCACCGAGATTAATTTGTTAAGCAACTTCAGATTCTATCGAAATTGTTGCCAACCCAACCAACCTCTCTTGCGTCATATTTGCCCTTAAATATGTACACTTTTCTTTCCATCCCTAAAACTTTTTGCCTTTTGAAAAGATTTTTTATAATTTTTTCTATTTTTTCTCTGGCGCCCCCTTTGGGTCGGCGCCCTAGGCGGCCGCCTAGTTCGCCTATACGTTCCGGCTGGCCCTGTGGAGGGTCCTGAACCTTGAAGTTCATAGGACTCCAGGAGGCACAGGCAGCTTCAAATACCAGTTTGCTGCTTTGTAATGATATTTTAGAATATCAGAAACCTTCCTCATAATGCCTTTATCTGCACAAACCTCTGTGCCTCCATCAGCCACAAATCACTTCACAGTACAAAGATCACGTATCAGTTTTCGTGAAATATTGAATGTTTTCATACCTTGTCCATGGCATTTCACCATTTGATGCTCTTTGGCAGTAGAGATCCTTTTTCTTTCTCATATTGCTTGAAACCTATAGAGTGTCCTTCTTAAGCAGTTTTCCTTTAGCTGGGCAAATTAATCACAGGTGTTTCAGATTGATTTCAGTGATCCAAAGAGACCCGATACACAATACCATCCATGAGGTTATGTGGAAAAAAAAACCGTCATCTGTATGGCACCTAAATCCAGTTTGCATAATAATTTGGAGCGCGGTGTTCACATCAAGACGACAGACAATGAAGTCTCTTGTACTTGGTTACACTGTAGTCTGTAGGCCGCCTCCATGAGGCACGCGTTCTCTCACAATAGCCATGCTTGTAGAGGAGAATAAGCAGACCATCTCAGGATGTTAATAGAAGGGGCGTCTGGATTAAACAAAGTCATGGATCTAGTAAACAAGGCCCTGGACATGGACCATATTACAAGGCGAGACCACTGCACAATCTCATCTAACAATTACCTTCAATCTCAGAAATCTTCTTCTCCGTTTCCTTCTCCATAACCTTCTGTCCGTATTTGATCTCCGCAACTTGGGCCACTTTCTCTGCCTCTGTATGGCAAAGAGGGAAAAAAAAAAAAAAAAAAAAAAAACAACACACACACACACACAAAACTCAAGATTAATGATGTGTGAACACACTGCAACCATTTCTAGGCAGATTACTACATAAGTACAGGTCATTATGGTAGGAAATGAAAGAATACTGCGGTTGCTGGTTCCTTTTCCGTCTTGTAATTTGGATCACATCGTCATTACTGTAATAAGGGAATTGTTGCCACGTGAGTATGTATACGTATATGACATGTCTGCTGGAGGCCATTTACCCCAGGGGTCTGTGATACATGCACATTCATAGTGTACCATTCTCTAAAGGGTGTCCAAATAAAATAAGAAAAAATAAATGTAAATCTGGACCTGAGGAGCCCACGCAGAAGGGGAAAAGTCATTGAATTCAGCAAAATGGAGAACAGTTTAGGATCAGAGGAGAGAAGATCGTGACAGCTCGACGTTCATGTGATCATAGATAAGAAGAGCCGAGAAGAAGGGAGACAATAGGGTCACACGGAGTCTTTTGTTGAGGATTTTAAAATCGGATCCACTACAAAATCCATATCAAAACCCCTTCAAGTAGTCGGCTTGTCTGAGTCATGTCAGTGAAAAATTCAACTCTGCTATTAATATGGAGAACGTCCTGAGAGCTTCTTTCCAAAAAGGTGAAGAGAAAAAGAAAAAAAAAAAAAAAACCACCACACACAAAAAATTAAAATAAAAGTGCCTGGCCTGTGTAATTTAACTTCTCAGTGGTGACAATTCCTCTGTGGGCCAAAAATCTAATATATAAAGCTGAGTGTGTGTGTGTGTGTGTATGTCCGGGATATGCATCCGCACCGTCGCAGCTACAGCCACAAAATTTGGCGCACAGTTACACGTCTGGACCCCCGAGAGAGTCATAGGCTATGTTGTGAGGCGAAATTTTAACCCCGCGCGTTCCAATTCACCAAACAATTTGGCCTATCATTCTTATCATTTCTATGGTGTTATCGTCCTTCTGTAAAGCTGGAAATAACACAATTTATTACCGTGCCAACACAGACCACCCTCTGACATAGACTGCAGGGGGAGCCCAGTATCACACAGGATAGGAATAGATACACGGCTCCGCAGACAGTATCACACAGGATAGGATTAGATACACGGCTCAACAGACAGTATCATACAGGATAGGATTAGATACACAGCTCAGCAGTCAGTATCATACAGGATAGGATTAGATACATGGCTCAGCAGTCAGTATCACACAGGATAGGATTAGATACACGGCTCAGCAGTCAGTATCACACAGGATAGGATTAGATGCACAGGTCAGCAGTCAGTATCACATAGGATAGGAATAGATACACGGCTCAGCAGACGGTATCACACAGGATGGGATTAGATACACTGCTCAGCAGTCAGTATCACACAGGATAGGATTAGATACACGGCTCAGCAGTCAGTAACACACGATAGGATTAGGTACACAGCTCAGTAGACATTATCACACAGGATAGGGTTAGATACACAGCTCAGAAACAGGATGTGCCAAAGGAGAGGACATTTTCATTCCAAGAATTCCACTCATTCCATCAGATTTGTTTTTTGATTTTAAACGCCTCCATATTCTATTTCAACTGCTATTTGCAATGTCCATTAACAATGCTCAGGGACAGTCATTGAAAGTAGTAGGGATCGATTTGCAATCTCCATGCTTTTCTCATGGTCAACTTTACGTGGTCTGTTCAAGAGTTGGAACTGCCAAAAATCTGTTCATCTTTGCACCGAAAAGAAAAACCAAAAATCTTGAATGAGTTGAAAATAAAATACTATCAATACTTGGGTAATCGTTTAGTTAATTTGTGTTGCAAATCTGTAGTGTTGAATATATGATGTGAAATGTTTTTATGTGCTATATAATCATTATAATTTGTTATAACTAACCACAGTTGGTTACTATGCCCGGGCAACGCCGGGCTCTTCAGCTAGTAGTGAAATAAAATTATACAGCCACGTGGGTGGGCACAGTTTCAATCACCCTGACCTACTGCCCTCACTCTAAGGCCAAATTTACACCATACTGAAGTAAAATACTGAACAAATACTGAACGTGTGAACGTGGCGCAATACGGAGACTGTAGAAGGAAAACTGAAAGATTTTTAATTAAACCCAAAATGCAAATTTGCTTATTTTTGCCCAAAAAACACACAAAGTGTCAAACAGAAGTAAATCCCAGCAGCTTTCGGTTTTATCCAAAGCACTCCGAATAGGACTGCAGTCTATGGGATTTAGGGGGCCTACCAATCAGGGCCTTTTTCCTCTCCGTTTCAGCCTCCTTCTCCACCACCTTCTGCTTCTGTGCAGCAATGAGGAGCTTGGTTTTTTCACTTTCCCTAAAAAAAACGAGAGACATTTACAGCCCACGGATATGAAAACCCTTCATTGCCAATGTCCCCCAGCTTCACACCTGGGCGTCACACGCACTTTTGCATGTATTCCTTAATTTATAATGAACTGCTCGATCCCCACATTGCTCTCTACGCCGCCCTACGGTCACTATAATACCCGCTGCCCATGACAGGCATTCGTACAGGTAATAACTTGGCATGTGGGGAATGTATCCAGCACTTACATGAGCTCATAGTTCCTGCGTATCGTTTCAGGGATATTTGGCTTTGTGACTCGGACAGCCTGGACAGAGAGGAGACAAAAGCAGAAGATCGATAGTCACATCCATTATGAAACAAGCCCTGTTGCAGGACCAAGTAAATGGACATCCTACATTGGATGGCTTGTGATGTAGATTACAAATCCGTATGCCCTGTGCAGTTTAGTCTACTAAGCAGTCACGAGGCGTGGTGTGGAAAGAAAGTCACTTCTAGTTGGCTGGTATGAGGACTAGTCAGCGGCCACAACATACATACAGACTTAACAACTAAAAAGGCCTGTTTTAAAGAAGCCCTCCTCCTCCTCCCATCAAAATATTTACCCTCTTAATATATTGCATTCATCATATTATATAGCACATTGTACTTACAATTGCTCATTTTGCCTTTCTACCCAGCAAATTATTCAGTTTTCCATTAGTTCTATGACATCATGTGATTAAAAACTAGCTGAATCCTTCTTAACTCCATGTAGAAACAGGAGGTCAATTTTCCTGTGTGAGTCACTGCAAAAGTCCCTGGCAAAGTGAGAAGCAGAGCGGCTGGGTCAGGAGTTGAAGAGGGGAATGATTCATGCAGGGACAAGAGACTTTCGGTTTCTGCATAGAGCAGAGAAAAAAGAAGAATTAGCTGAGTAGAAAGGCAAAATGAGCAACTGTAAGTACACAGTGCAATGTAATACGATGATTGCAATGCAATATACTAACAGGATAAAGCCTTTGATGGGAGGAGGCGTGCTTCATTAAGTGAACACATTGCCCAAAACTGAAGCTTCACTTTAAAAGGGAAAAAAATGACACTAATAAAAACCCCACTATAAATAATTTGGACTGCAGCTATAGGTTATGCCGCCCCTCAACCATGGAGGCTAGAAGTCTTTACACCTAAGCTCTGACACAAGTGAGTGCCACTGATACATGGCATGTTGCATCTGCCACAGCTGTCATGGTCATGATGTTCTCTTCTGCTCCATTCCAGATATTTAGATTGTTAGAGATCATTTCTAGCCATGATGTCTCATCTACTACCAGAATGTACTGTGGAGGTCATAGACAATGGGAGCGATCGGGCAGGAGAGAAGGCAGGGCAGGAAAGCAAGCAGCAGTTATCAAGGATGGATCCCTTATATTCAGATGACATGGACATCTCCACAGTCCATCCCCGAAGTTATGTAGAAACACAGCAAAGAAGCCTCATCAGACAGTCACACCAACAACAAATCCTGATTGTTCTCCATTTACAGAGCTCCTTTATGGGCTGCAGTCTGCCAATCATAAAACCTGGGACTTTTCCATGTGGTGATATTACACTAATGACACATACAACTCTGACAAAAATTGAGACCACTGCAAAATGTTCAGTTTGTCTGATTTTTCTCTATAGGTATATTTTTGAGTAAAATGTAAATTGCTCTTTTATTCTATAAACTACTGACAACATGTCCCCAAATTTCCAAGCACTAAATTTTGTATTTATTTTCAGAAAGAGAAATGGTCAAAAGAACAAAAAAATGCAGTGCTTGCAGACCTCAAATGATGCTACGAAAACAAGTTCATAATCATTTAGAAACAACAATACTAATGTTTTACCTCAGGAAGAGTTCAGAAATCAATATTTTGTGGAATAACCATGATTTTTAATCACAGCTTTCATGCGTCTTGCATGCTTCCCCCAGTCTTTCGCACTGCTTTTGGGAGACCTTATGCCACTCCTGGTACAAAAATTTAAGCAGTTCTTCTTTGTCTGATGGCTTGTGACTATCCATCTTCCTCTTGATTACATTCCAGAGGTTTTCAATGGGGTTCAGGTCTGGAGATTGGGCTGGCCATGACAGGGATTTGATGTGGTGGTCCTTCATCCACACATTGATTGACCTAGCTGTGTGGCATGGCGCATTGTCCTGCTGGAAAAAACAGTCCTCAGAGTTGGGGAACATTGCCTGAGCAGAAGGAATCAGCTGTTTTTCCAGGATAACCTTGTATGTGGTTTGATTCATACGCCCTTCGCAAAGATTAACCTGCCCCATTCCAGCCTTGCTGAAGCATCTCCAGATCATCACCGATCCTCCACTAAATTTCACAGTGGGTGCAAGACACTGTGGCTTGTACGCCTCTCCATGTCTCCATCTAACCATTAGACCAAGTGTTGGGCAAAGCTGAAAATTAGACTCATCAGAGAAGATTACCTTACTCCAGTCCTCTATGGTCCAATCCTTATGATCTTTGGCAAGCTTCAGCCTGGCTCTCCTTTGCTTCTCATTGATGAAAGGCATTTTTCTACCTTTACATGACTTGAGCCCTGCCTCTAGGAGCCTGTTACGAACTGTTCTTGCCTTGCACTTCACCCCAGCTGCCATTCCTTTTGTAGGTTACTTGATGTCATCCTACAGTTGCCGAGTGACATTCGATTAAGATGACGGTCATCCGGGTCTGTGGAGAGTCGTTTTCGCCCTCTGCCGGTCTGTAGCTTTGTTGTCCCCAATGTCTGCTGCTTGACCTTTCTGTAATGGACTGACGTCTTAGAAATTTTAAGGATGGAGGCAACATGACGCTCACTGTATCCCTCTGCTAGTAAAGCCAGAATTGAGCCCTTCTTTTCCTCTCTCAAGACTTTTCTTTTCAACTCCTTAGGCATGGTTAAAAGTTATTTTTTCATTCCTATTACTTTTGGGATATTACTAGCACTTGTTTTACCATCCAGCTTGTCCTATTGCAGGAGGATGGTGAAGACCACAATAAGATTTGGTTCAGGTGATCACCTAATCAGAAGCACATTAAGTAGAATGAGGTGTACTCTGGTTGGAATTCAACTGACTCTGGAATGGAATGGCTGTCAGACATGCCGAGAAGCTGTTTTTTATAAAACTGTGCAGTGGTCTCTTAAATTTTTGCCAGAGCTGTATATCAGCACAGAGACATTGAAGCTAGGCCATCTTCCTAGAAAACACCAAAGTGGGATAAACCCTGCGGATCAGTTCTCATGAGTCACTAGCTGACTATACCTGGATAATTAACCCTGGAGCCATCTCATTGAGGTCCTGCTGTAGCGCCAGCTTGAGGTTCTCATCTATCTGATCTGTGGAGAAGATGCAATAAAACAGGTCAGAAGTTAATCATACTTCCCTCATTGATCAAAATGTTCATTTCTCATTTGTGCAGCAGTACATATCATTAAAGGGATCCGGTCATCTGTTTCCATTAGTGGCATGAATCGGAGTCTGGTTGCAACCAGGAATATCTTATGAAACACCCTGACGTTTCGGAGGAAATATACTCTGAACACCCCAGCGCTGCGGCAGGTGATTGACAGGTCTCTTGCTGCGCTGGGACGATCTTTAACCCTTTTACTTTCTTTGGAACACTGGAGCTTTATACAAGATATACACGGGTACAACTGTTCAGACAGGCTCCGATTAATCGTGCCTGTGATTTGACTAGCATGGATTCGGTGATAGGTTCCTTTAAATCTAGAGTCAAAAGCTCCAGCTTTACTTTCAGGCCACCCATAGACTATAAACATCCAAGATAAGTCTTCTACTCAGTAGTGACGTTCTAAAACATCACATACGATATACAGCTGCAGGAGCCGGCTGCCAGACACTGCTGGACTCCCTATAGAGAAGGCCAAGAGGATTTGATATCGTCTATGCTTTCCCAATTGCTGTATACACTGCTTGGTGTATATACTATATAGAACGTACAGACAGTGCTTCCTTCTCCGGACCCAGCAATTATGTGATCACCAGGTGCCAGGAGGGAGCAGCAGCTACTGGGTCCCAAGAGATCCAGTCAGCTCTGCTATGCAGGCAGCTGAATTTATCATGTACCTGGGGCCAATATGCAAGCCCCATTTATAAGGGAAACCAAATTGTCAATCCAAATTGCTGCTACTAGCCCTGAACCATAGAAAAATAAAAAATAAAAAAGAATAAAAATGAATTCTTAAAAGTAGGTGTTATGCCTGGTTAGCACAGAACAGGGGTAAAAGGCCTGGTCTTGAACTGGTTAATATATGCATGAGACAATCGATAAGAGTCATACCATTAGTTAAGTGGGACGTATTTAGGGGTTGTCCACCTAAATACAGATCTACCAGGGGTTATAACAGAGGGATGAGATGGGTTTACTTACCAAACAGTTCTATATAGACCTCCTGCAGGGTGTGGACGCTGCAGAACTGGTTGAGCTCATGGTGGATCTTGTTGAAGATTAGCGCTTTATCATAATCTGCAGTATAGTTCTTCACTATGTCATACACTACAGGAATAAGGGAATATTAATACAGGGGGAAGCAATGTGCACACTTAACTTGGGGGTACACTGGCTGACTTGTGTTAAATGACCACCGAATGGCGACATATTTGCTGATCAGAGATGATTTAATAGCCGGTTTATACGGGCCGACCGCTGCTCCCATGTGCGATCAGTAATCGACCGTTCAGTGCGTACAAGTTGCCAATATTCTCGACAGCACAGGTCCTGCTTAGATAAAATGGTTTGCTGTCAAGAAGGATGATCTTTTTTGCAAACCATTAGGAGAAAGAGCATTTCCCATTCTTCAGGTGATCGCAGCAAGTTTCCACTGCAATATTATCAAGAATCTCCCTTCCTGATATAATCGTGCAATGTAAATGCAACTTTTGAAAAAATTGGTTATCTGGATTTCCATTTTATTGGTATGGATAATTATGAAGAGAAAAAGCAGCAAAATTTACCACTTGAAATCCCTGCTGCTCTGACATCTCCCTATACACAGGGGCGAAACGGACACGCCACAGTGCACGATTATCTCTTGTACAGGGAGTTTATATAACCATACAACAGTTGTCGAACCCCTGCCATCGCGTACATCAGTGATCAACTGCTGACAACAGCGAACAGGTGAATGAAGAACGGGACATCAAAGATTCTGGTGCAGGCAGACCGCACTGAAAAATGTTGCATGGAGCGATGGGCGATTTGACTGTTGAGTATACTGTAGTGTTCATTTGTAATTTTCTAACCTTCTCGCGCTTATAAACAAACTGCTATAAGCGGACATGGCTTCACATCATCACAGGAGATGCTCCATTCTCATGATCGGTGGGGGCTGCAGAGATCAGACCCCGACAATCTTTTCAGGATGTTACATTTCAGAAATAAGCAATTGCTTTATCAGATGGGAACACCCCTTTAAACAATCTTCCAAACCTGACTTAGTCTAGACATAATAGGACAGGTGTCAATCCGCATAAGGCTAAGGATAGGAAAAAAAGTGTCAGGTCTACTTGAAGGCTACTCACCTGCATTAGAGATGAGGAAATTCACCACTTCTATTCGATCAAAATATATCATGACCCCACCACTGAAAGATACAACATGGGGAACGATAAACGCATACAAAACAGTACGGAGAAGATCACAACAAAAAGCAAAGCCTGCACAATCTGGAGGCTGGAGCGAGTCCTGCACATTATCTGCGCCCCAGTATTGTTCACTGATCAGCATATCCAGTATCAATCAGAATAAAGGACACTTACATAACGGAGACCAACGACCCCAGAAAGACATAAAACCTGGCTTACTGATTTCCAGAATCATCGCCGTACTCGACGGTTGCATCTTTTATTTGAGCTCAGTTCTAATGAATGGCAAGGGATAGAACTGAATCCTATACACAACCTGTGCAGTGGATTACTGCTCTTTATTTAAAAAGCAGCCATGTTTCCCTAATACTGGATAACCTCCACTAAGGAAAGGGCCTTTTAGTTATAACTGATGCGGTGAGACAAGTAATATTAATCCTGTGTGATGTGGCGCCTCCTGTTGCCGATAGAATGATGGATGAAAGATTAAAATCGGTTTGCAGTTTTTGAAAACCCCTCTGCCAGACTGCAGTTTATTTAAAAAGCAAACAAAATGCGCTTTACTCACCCTTCACAGGTCCCACGCTGAGTCTTCACCTCTGCTCCTCGTGACCGCCATTCCGCCATTGTCTGTAGCCAATGATTGCGAGATCAACAGCTCCTCCCAGATTGATGGCACAAGCCGCCGAGTTCTCGCAGGGCAAGTGGGAGCAGTGGCAGAGACTCGAGGGAGGGTGAGTGGGAGCAGTGGCGGAGACTCGGGGGAAGATGAGTGGGTTAGCAGTGGCAGAGACTCGGGGGAAGATGAGTGGGTTAGCAGTGGCAGAGACTCGGGGGAAGATGAGTGGGTTAGCAGTGGCAGAGACTCGGGGGAAGATGAGTGGGTTAGCAGTGGCAGAGACTCGGGGGAAGATGAGTGGGATAGCAGTGGCAGAGACTTGGGGGAGGGTGAGTGGGAGCAGTGGCGGAGATTCGGGGGAAGATGAGTGGGTTAGTAGTGGCAGAGACTCGGGGGAGGATGAGTGGGTTAGCATTGGCAGAGACTCGGGGGAGGATGAGTGGGTTAGCAGTGGCAGAGACTCGGGGGAAGATGAGTGGGTTAGCAGTAGCAGAGACTCGGGGGAAGGCGAGTGGGTTAGCAGTGGCAGAGACTCGGGGGAAGATAAGTGGGTTAGCATTGGCAGAGACTCGGGGGAGGGTGAGTGGGAGCAGTGGCGGAGACTCGGGGGAAGATGAGTGGGTTAGCAGTGGCAGAGACTCGGGGGAAGATGAGTGGGTTAGCAGTGGCAGAGACTCGGGGGAAGGCGAGTGGGTTAGCAGTGGCAGAGACTCGGGGGAGGGTGAGTGGGTTAGCAGTGGCAGAGACTCGGGGGAAGATGAGTGGGTTAGCAGTGGCAGAGACTCGGGGGAAGATAAGTGGGTTAGCATTGGCAGAGACTCGGGGGAGGGTGAGTGGGAGCAGTGGCGGAGACTCGGGGGAAGATGAGTGGGTTAGCAGTGGCAGAGACTCGGGGGAAGATGAGTGGGTTACAGTAACAGAGACTCGGGGGAAGGCGAGTGGGTTAGCAGTGGCAGAGACTCGGGGGAAGATGAGTGGGTTAGCAGTGGCAGAGACTCGGGGGAAGATGAGTGGGTTAGCAGTGGCAGAGACTCGGGGGAAGATGAGTGGGTTAGCAGTGGCAGAGACTCGGGGGAAGATGAGTGGGTTAGCAGTGGCAGAGACTCGGGGGAAGATGAGTGGGATAGCAGTGGCAGAGACTTGGGGGAGGGTGAGTGGGAGCAGTGGCGGAGATTCGGGGGAAGATGAGTGGGTTAGTAGTGGCAGAGACTCGGGGGAGGATGAGTGGGTTAGCATTGGCAGAGACTCGGGGGAGGATGAGTGGGTTAGGAGTGGCAGAGACTCGGGGGAAGATGAGTGGGTTAGCAGTAGCAGAGACTCGGGGGAAGGCGAGTGGGTTAGCAGTGGCAGAGACTCGGGGGAAGATAAGTGGGTTAGCATTGGCAGAGACTCGGGGGAGGGTGAGTGGGAGCAGTGGCGGAGACTTGGGGGAAGATGAGTGGGTTAGCAGTGGCAGAGACTCGGGGGAAGATGAGTGGGTTAGCAGTGGCAGAGACTCGGGGGAAGGCGAGTGGGTTAGCAGTGGCAGAGACTCGGGGGAGGGTGAGTGGGTTAGCAGTGGCAGAGACTCGGGGGAAGATGAGTGGGTTAGCAGTGGCAGAGACTCGGGGGAAGATAAGTGGGTTAGCATTGGCAGAGACTCGGGGGAGGGTGAGTGGGAGCAGTGGCGGAGACTCGGGGGAAGATGAGTGGGTTAGCAGTGGCAGAGACTCGGGGGAAGATGAGTGGGTTACAGTAACAGAGACTCGGGGGAAGGCGAGTGGGTTAGCAGTGGCAGAGACTCGGGGGAAGGCGAGTGGGTTAGCAGTGGCAGAGACTCGGGGGAAGGCGAGTGGGTTAGCAGTGGCAGAGACTCGGGGGAAGGCGAGTGGGTTAGCAGTGGCAGAGACTCGGGGGAAGGCGAGTGGGTTAGCAGTGGCAGAGACTCGGGGGAAGGCGAGTGGGTTAGCAGTGGCAGAGACTCGGGGGAAGGCGAGTGGGTTAGCAGTGGCAGAGACTCGGGGGAAGGCGAGTGGGTTAGCAGTGGCAGAGACTCGGGGGAAGGCGAGTGGGTTAGCAGTGGCAGAGACTCGGGGGAAGGCGAGTGGGTTAGCAGTGGCAGAGACTCGGGGGAAGGCAAGTGGGTTAGCAGTGGCAGAGACTCGGAGGAAGGCGAGTGGGTTAGCAGTGGCAGAGACTCGGGGGAAGGCGAGTGGGTTAGCAGTGGCAGAGACTCGGGGGAAGGCGAGTGGGTTAGCAGTGGCAGAGACTCGGGGGAGGGCGCGCGGGTTAGCATTGGCAGAATCTCGGGGGAGGGCGCGTGGGAGCAGTGGCCGAGACTCGGCGCAGGACCTGGGAAGGCGAGTGGGAGTAGTTGCTGCTGGATTTGAGATAGGATTTACCTGAAACCCCTTAAAGTATAATGAAACTGAGCTTACCTCGTGCCGCACGGGACGTTCTTCACTTCGTCAGTCTGTAATGTGCTCTAAAGAATAAATGGGACATTAGCGGAATCCAATCACACAGCAGTGTGCACTAATCTATGGTAACACAATCACCATAATGAGCTGTCGAAATAACATTATGTTGCTTTTATCCTGTGCTGGCAGCATCGTGCAAAAGTCTCAGACCGCCTCTGCTTCATTACAATTCCCATCAAGTTCTGGAAAGCCCCATCTGTAGACGGCGCGGCTATACGCACCTGCGCGGCTATACGCACCTGCACAGACTTGAAGGAGGTTATGAACGGCAGCATTAAATGGAAACCAGGGCCACTTGTCGAAGTGAGCAGCGCTCCGCCCCTGCAAGAAGAAGGAAGAGGTGTCTATTTGTCTTACAATACATGCAAATCATGGATGAAGAGGAAGTCGACCCCAACACGGAGCGTAAATGCTGCCGATGGTTTAGGCTGATCATACAGTAAAGACTGCAGGTCATTTTACCTGGCGTCACATTAGACAGCTTCGTCATTAGTACTGTAAGAGTGGTCGGATAAGGTTACTTTATGTTCCTCCGTCAGTATACAGGGAGATGGATAAACAGCAATTCCCCAATACGGTATATTCCTATACTGGGAAATGAAGAAAGACCTCTAACTGAAGACACAGCCCCATACACTGAATACAGGCTGCCGTAATCAGTAACCTGCATTCTGCTGATGGAGCTGCTGGGCACCAATGAGAATCTGAAGTCCTCCCAGGCCTACATGTGTATTACTGAACTGGGCGTTTCCAATATTGTAAGTGATGGCAGAGTTGTGCTCCTGTTGAGGGACAGCAGATGTGCAGGGAATAAGGTGAAGGTACTACGTTCCTCATCATTGCCGGAAATATGGCATATCCAGGTGGGAAGGCATAACACTACAAGATGTGAATGCCGCTATAACCCCAACATGACTGGGTCATTTTACACTCATTTTCCTCCGCATCTCCCTAGAGCCGTACCTTTTTTTATTTTCCCCATCCACATAGCCGCATAAATATTTGTTGTATTTTCTGACACCCATAACTTTTTCACATTTTCCCTATGGAGTGCTGTAAGGGCTTATTTTTTGGGCTCAGAGCTTACATTTTTACTTACATGCAACATTTTGAATCGCTTTTTATGCCATTTTTTTGTAGAAAGTGCAGCGACAAGAAAAAAAACAAAAAACAAACAACAAACTATAGCTAATCTTGCATTCTCATTTTCAGCATTTAACGTACAGGTACAATAATTTTATCTCTTCATACAGATCAGATTTTAACGCCCTTGGCAATACCTAATATATTAATTTGTTTGGTATGGGAAAAAGGGGCTGATTGAAACTTTTACTTTATTTTTCTGTCCCATGGTGGACTTGCACCTTCGATCGTCCACTCACCTATACTACGTACAGTAATACCACAGGGTTACAGGATATAGGGAAAGTAGGACCATGATGGTAGTTATAGGAGCCGTGGGCAGGTTCCCGGCTGCCATGGTAAAGCCATCGGTTCCCCGCAATCTCATCGCGGAGGGACAATGGGCACACAAAGGCAGTGACAAAATGTAAATATTACTGTCAGTGACAGAAGCATTTAAATGGATAAATAATGATTGGTGCAAACCCCATCTACTGATGTTACAGGCAGATACTTGCTGCATAACGCAGCCATCAGCAACGAGATATGTTGCGGGCTCAAGTCTTGAGCCCACTCCATACACCCACTGCGACCACAATCTAACCTATGTGGTTGCCATCGGGTTAAAGGAAGTGTTCCTGACAATATGGCGATACCAGGGAGTTACTCTGCATGTTGTTCCCTAATGTATCAGGAACTAACGCTTCCAAAGAAAAACAAACTCTGAAGTTCCAGGTAATTCCCGGTTTGCGGTCGTCACTCCATAAAGGAGGCTTTCGGCAGTGATACAGGGCCGCCATGATTTATAGCCTTTCTGTAGATTTCTTATTACTCTGCTCGGATTTTAGCTTTGCTTGAGGACATGCAAATGAAGGCAAATAATTACAGCATCTTCCTGGATGTGTTACATGTCATGCCAGAAAGTGCAGAGCTGCAGCCAATATCCTGCCGGATCTAAGTCGTAAATCATCCAGTCACCGCTAATGACACCTGACTGTTAGCGCCAACACTGGTAACCCTTTCAGGAATAACAGGACGGTGAAGAAGGAAACAAATGATAACTCGTCTGAACAGTAACATCTAAGAGGGGGGTTAAGTCTCCAGTCCTCTTATAGAGGGGTTGTCCGGTCTTCTGATAAGTCTGCACTCTTTTCTACATTCAGCTCACAGTAATGTACATCACTTATTATATATTCATTAAAACACACACATATAGGCAAAACAGAATAAATAATACCAAAAAAAAAAAATCTGAAAAGGCCAAAAAAGGATGTGTGGGCAGCACGGTGGCTCAGTGTCACGGGCTCAAATCCCACCAATAACATCTGCAAGGAACTTGTGTGTTCTCCCCGGGCTACCTCTCACTCTCACACTCCAAAGACATACTGATAGGGAATGTAGATTGTGAGCCCCAATGGGGACAGTGACGAAAGGATCTTTAAGGGGCACAGGTACAAAGAAAGAGGCCCTAATGGTCCCTATATAACACCCCTATAGATGCCCCTTAATAAACCTGTATTGAGCGAGGTCAAGAACATGATATCGGATTGCGCTGGAGGTCTGTGGGTATGGTCACATGACCGCCCACCCTCACCGGTAATACCGCAGGATCCCGACAGTGAGCGGGCAACCCCTTTAAGTGGATGCAAATGTAGACCAATTAATATAACAGAAGTTACACAATCTGGCATCACGGTCATGTCCTGAGGCAATCCCCTGGTCAGTGCTCCGGCTGTACGAGATAGCACATCAGCGGCCCTTGCCTTGGTGGGGGTGGACCGTCCATTTATTAAATGGACTACCAAGAATTTAAAGGGGGAAATTATTGGCAGTCCACAACCTACTCTAGTAATTCCAGCTGACCACGCAGTGACCCATGGCGATCATCTGACTAACTGGGCATTTTTGTCTCAATTCAAATTAGGAGGAATTTAGTCTTAAAAAGTACTAAATCCGGGTCACACTGTCCGACCTGGAGCTTCTGTAATGATTACACTAGGGAAGAATTACCACGTGTGAGCGCACACAGGGAGTGTGAGGGGCACAGTCACTAAGCAGCGATCCACTGCCTATTACAAATTTCAGCCTTGGTAAAAAGTGAAATGAGAGGCAAATCCACAACATTTCTGCAACAAAGTTTTGATTTTTGACTTGTGTGCACAGGTGTCCTAATCATCAATTGTTTTATAGGCACTTTGGAATTTTAATCCTCAACCTCTTATTAACATAGTAACATAGTTATTAAGGTTGAAGGGAGACTTTAAGTCCATCTAGTTCAACCCATATCCTATCCTAACTTGCCCTAACATGTTGATCCAGAGGAAGGCAAAAAAACCCCATGTGGCAACAGTAAGCTTCACATTGGGGAAAAAAATTCCTTCCCGACTCCACATACGGCAATCAGACTTGCTCCCTGGATCAACGCAATATTAAGGAAACTAGTGTATATACCCTGTAATATTATACTTTTCAAGAAAGGCATCCAGTCCCTTCTTAAATTTTAGTAGGGAATCACTCATTACAACATCATATGGCAGAGAGTTCCATAGTCTCACTGCTCTTACAGTAAAGAATCCGCGTCTGTGAGTATGCTTAAACCTTCTTTCCTCCAGACATAGAGGATGCCCCCTTGTCCCCGTCACAGGTCTAAGAGTAAAAAGATCATTAGAAAGCTCTTGGTATTGTCCCCGCATATATTTATTCATTGTGATAACATCACCCCTAAGCCTTCGATTTTCTAAACTAAATAACCCCAAGTGTAATAACCTGTCTTGGTATTGCAGACCCCCTAGTTCCCTAATAACCTTGGTCGCTCTTCTCTGCACCTGCTCCAGTTCAGCTATGTCTTTCTTATACACCGGAGACCAGAACTGTACACAGTATTCTAAGTGTGGTCGCACTAGTGACTTATATAGAGGTAAAATTATGTTCTCCTCATGAGCATCTATGCCTCTTTTAATGCATCCCATTATTTTATTTGCCTTTGCAGCAGCTGCCTGACACTGGCCGCTAAATGTGAGTTTGTCGTCCACCCATACACCCAGGTCTTTTTCAGTGACTGTTTTGCCCAGAGTTTTACAATTAACCCCTTCATGACCAAGCCTATTTTGACCTTAATGACCAGGCCATTTTTTGCAATTCTGACCAGTGTCCCTTTATGAGGTAATAACTCAGGAACGCTTCAACGGATCCTAGCGATTCTGAGATTGTTTTTTCGTGACATATTGGGCTTCATGTTAGTGGTAAATTTAGGTTGATAATTTTTGCGTTTATTTGTCAAAAAATCAGAAATTTGGTGAAAATTTAGAAAATTTTGCAATTTTCAAATTTTGAATTTTTATTCTGTTAAACCAGAGAGTTATGTGACACAAAATAGTTAATAAATAACATTTCCCATATGTCTACTTTACATCAGCACAATTTTGGAAACAAAATATTTTTTTGTTAGGAAGTTATAAGGGTTAAAAGTTGACCAGCGATTTCTCATTTTTACAATAAAATTTACAAAACCATTTTTTTTTAGGGACCACCTCACATTTGAAGTCACTTTGAGGGGTCTATATGGCAGAAAATACCCAAAAGTTACACCATTCTAAAAACTGCACCCCTCAAGCTACTCAAAACTACATTCAAGAAGATTATTAACCCTTCAGGTGTTTCACAGGAACTAAAGCAATGTGGAAAGAAAAAATGGACATTTTAATTTTTTCAACAAAAATTTTCTTTTAGCATAAATTTTTTCATTTTCACATGGGAAACAGGATAAAATGGATCCTAAAATTTGTTGGGCAATTTCTCCTGAGTACAACGATACCTCATATGTGGTCATAAACCACTGTTTGGGCGCACGGCACGGCTCAGAAAGGAAGGAGCGCCATTTGACTTTTTGAATGGAAAATATGCTGGAATATTTAGCGGTTGCCATGTCGCGTTTGGAGAGCCCCTGATGTGCCTAAACATTGGAGCTCCTCCACAAGTGACCCCATTTTGGAAACTAGACCCCCCAAGGAACTTATCTAGATGCATAGTGATCACTTTGAACCCCCAGGTACTTCACAAATTGATCTGTAAAAAAAAAAAAAACACTTTTTTTTTTTTTTTTTTCACAAAAATTTTCTTTTAGCCTCAGTTTTTTCATTTTCACATGGGCAACAGGATAAAATGGATCCTAAAATTTGTTGAGCAATTTCTCCTGAGTGCACCGATACCTCATATGTGGTCATAAACCACTGTTTGGGTGCACGGTATGGCCCGGAAGGCAAGGAGCACCATTTGACTTTTTGAATGGAAAGTTAGCTCCACTCGTTATCGGACACCATGTCGCATTTGGAGAGCCCCTGTGCATCTAAACATTGGAGCTCCCCCACAAGTGACCCCATTTTGGAAACTAGACCCCCTAAGGAACTTATCTAGACGTGTAGGGAGCACTTTGAACCCACAAGTGCTTCACAAAAGTTTATAACACAGAGCAGTGAAAATAAAAAATAATTTTTTTTCCTCAAAAATGAATTTTAGCACACTATTTTTAATTTTCACAAGGCTAACAGGAGAAATTTGACCACAAATCTTGTTGTCCAGTTTGTCCTGAGTACGCTGGTACCCCATATGTGGGGGGGAACCACTGTTTGGGCACACGGCAGGGCTCAGAAGGGAAGGAGCACCATTTGACTTTTTGAAATGCAAATTACTTCCAATCGTTAGCGGACACCATGTCGTGTTTGGAGAGCCCCTGTGTGCCTAAACATTGGAGCTCCCCCACAAATGACCCCATTTTGGAAACTAGACCCCCTAAGGAACTTATCTAGATGTGTATTGAGCACCTTGAACCCTCAAGTGCTTCACAAAAGTTTATGACGCAGAGCCGTGAAAATAAAAAAATTTTTTTTTCCCTCAAAAAATTATTTTTTAGTGTGCAATTTTTTATTTTCACAAGGGTACCAGGATAAATTAGACCCCAAAATTTGTTGTCCAGTTTGTCCTGAGTACGCTGGTACCCCACATGTGGGGGGGAACCACTGTTTGGGCACACATCGGGGCTCGGAAGGGAAGTAGTGACATTTTGAAATGCTGACTTTGATGGCAAGGTCTGCGGGTGTCATGTTACATTTGCAGAGCCCCTGATGTACCTAAACTGTGGAACCCCCCCACAAGTGACCCCATTTTGGAGACTAGACCCCCCAAGGAACTTATCTAGATGTGTGGTGAGCACCTTGAACCCCCAAGCGCTTCACAGAAGTTTATAACGCAGAGCCGTGAAAATAAAAAAAAATTTTTTTTCCACAAAAAAAAAAATGATTTTTAGCCAGCAATTTTTTTTTCACAGGGGTAGCAGGATAAATTGGCCCCAAAAGTTGTTGTCCAGTTTGTCCTGAGTACGCTGATACCTCATATGTGGGTGGGGACCACTGTTTGGGTACACGTCGCGGCTCGGAAGGGAAGTAGTGACATTATGAAATGCTGACTTTGATGGAATGGTCTGCGGGCATCATGTTACATTTGCAGAACCCTTGATGTACCTAAACTGTGGAACCCCCCCACAAGTGACCCCATTTTGTAAACTAGACCCCCTAAGGAACTTAACTAGATGTGTGGTGAGCACCTTGAACCCCCAAGTGCTTCACAGAAGTTTATAACGCAGAGACGTGAAAATAAAAAATATTTTTTTTTCCTCAAAAAAAATGATTTTTACCCAGCAATTTTTTTTTTCACAAGGGTAGCAGGATAAATTGGACCCCAAACGTTGTTGTACAGTTTGTCCTGAGTACGCTGGTGCCCCATATATGGGGGGGAACTATTGTTTGGGCACACGTAAGGGCTCGGAATGGAAGTAGTGGCGTTTTGAAATGCAGACTTTGATGGAATGGTCTGCGGTCGTCATTACGTTTGCAGAGCCCCTGATGTGCCTAAACAATAGAAACCCCCCACAAGTGACCCCATTTTGGAAACTAGACCTCCCAAGTAACTTATCTAGATGCCTGGTGAGCACTTTGGACCCCCAAGTGCTTCACAGAACTTTATAACGCAGAGACGTGAAAATTACAAAAAAAAAATTTTTTTCCACAAAAATATTTTTTTAGCCCCCAATTTTTTATTTTCCCAAGGGTACCAGGAGAAATTAGAACCCCAAAGTTGTTGTGCAATTTTTCCTGAGTACGCTGATACCCCATATGTTGGGGTAAACCACTGTTTGGGCACACGTCGGGGCTTGGAAGGGAGGAAGCACCGTTTAACTTTTTGAACGCAAAATTGGCTGGAATCAATGGTTGCACCATGTCGCGTTTGGTGACCCCCTGATGTGCCTAAACAGTGGAAACCCCTCAATTCTAACTCCAGCCCTAACCCCAACACACCCCTAACCACAGCCCTAACCCCAACACATCCCTAACCCTAATTCCAACCCTAACCATAACCCTAACCCCAACAGACCCCGAACCCTAATCCCAACCCTAACCCTAACCCTAATCCCAACCCTAACCCTAACCCTAATCCCAACCCTAACCCTAACCCTAATCCCAACCCTAACCCTAACCCTAATCCCAACCCTAACCCTAATCCCAACCCTAACCCTAATCCCAACCCTAACCCTAATCCCAACCCTAACCCTAATCCCAACCCTAACCCTAATCCCAACCCTAACCCTAATCCCAACCCTAATCCTAATCCCAACCCTAACCCTAATCCCAACCCTAACCCTAATCCCAACCCTAACCCTCATTCCAACCCTAACCCTCATTCCAACCCTAACCCTCATTCCAACCCTAACCCTCATTCCAACCCTAACCCTCATTCCAACCCTAACCCTCATTCCAACCCTAACCCTCATTCCAACCCTAACCCTCATTCCAACCCTAACCCTCATTCCAACCCTGACCCTCATTCCAACCCTGACCCTCTTTCCAACCCTGACCCTCTTTCCAACCCTAACCCTCTTTCCAACCCTAACCCTCTTTCCAACCCTAACCCTCTTTCCAACCCTAACCCTCTTTCCAACCCTAACCCTCTTTTTAACCCTAACCCTCTTTTCAACCCTAACCCTAATGGAAAAATAAAAATATTTTCTTTATTTTATTAGTTCTGCCTACCTATGGGGGTGATAATCGGGGGGTTTATTTACTTTTTCTTTCATTTTGATCACTGTGAGAGTGATCAAAATGAAAGAATGGAATCTGCAGCCGGCAGATTCGGGCGGGCGCACTGCGCATGCGCTCGCCATTTTCAAAGATGGCGGCGCCCATCATCCGGACCCGAGGGACACCGGGAGGGACGGGGGGACTCAGGAGGTACCGGGGGGGTGAGGGGAGGATCGGAGGCTGGCGGGGAGCAGAGGGAATGGGAGGGGGGCAGATGATGACAGCGGCGGCAGATCGCCGCTGTCATTCAGTTGCGGGGGGGCGATCGCCGGTGGGGGGGTGGTGGAATCGGTGTCTCCAGCCATGTCCGATGCTACAGCAGCGTCGGACATGGCTGGATTGTAATATTTCATCAATTTTCATTGATGAAATATTACTATCGCTCTGATTGGCTGTTTCACTTTTAACAGCCAATCAGAGCGATCGTAGCCACGTGGGGGCGAAGCCACGCCCCCTGTGGTGAATTACAAAGCCCCCTGTATCTGCGGGTCGGGTGACCTTTCAGTGACCCCGGTCACCCGACCCGCAGGGGGGCTTTGAAGTCATGACGCCACATAGGCGTCACTGGTCAGATTTGAACCAGGTTTCATGACGCCTATGTGGCGTCATTGGTCGTGAAGGGGTTAAGCACATAATTATACATCTTGTTCGTTCTACCCAAGTGCATGACCTTACATTTATCCCCATTAAAGCTCATTTGCCATTTATCAGCCCAAGCTTCTAGTTTACATAAATCCTCCTGTAATATAAAATTGTCCTCCTCTGTATTGATTACCCTGGAGAGTTTAGTGTCATCTGCAAATATTGAAATTCTACTCTCTATGCCCCCTACAAGGTCATTAATAAATATGTTAAAAAGAAGCGGGCCCAAAACTGACCCCTGTGGTACCCCACTGCTAACCGTGACCCAGTCTGAGTGTGCTCTATTAATAACCACCCTTTGTTTCCTATCCCTGAGCCAGCTCTTAACCCACCTACACATATTTTCCCCTATCCCCATTGTTCTCATTTTATGTATCAACCTTTTGTGTGGCACCCTATCAAAAGCTTTTGAAAAGTCCATGTACACCACATCCACTGCATTCCCTTGGTCCAGTCCAGAACTTACCTCTTCATAAAAGCTTATCAGATTAGTCTGACAGGAACGGTCCCTTGTAAACCCATGTTGATATTGGGTCATGAGGTTATTCTTCTCCAGATACTCCAGTATTGTATCTTTTAGAAAACCCTCCAGGATTCTACCCACAGTTGAGGTTAAACTCACTGGCCTATAATTTCCAAGTTCAGTTTTTGTCCCCTTTTTGAATATTGGCACCACATTTGCTATACGCCAGTCCTGTGGTACAGACCCTGTTATTATGGAATCTTTAAAGATTAAAAATAATGGTCTATCTATGACTGTGCTTAATTCCTGCAGTACTCGGGGGTGTATCCCATCCGGGCCCGGAGATTTGTCAATTTTAGTGATTTTTAGATGCCGCCGTACTTCCTGCTGGGTTAAGCAGGTGACATTTAACAGAGAATTTTTTATCCCTGATCATGTTATCGGTCATGGGATTTTCTTGTGTAAACACTGTTGAAAAAAAGTCATTTAGCATATTGGCTTTTTCCTCATCCTCATCCACCATTTCACGCAGACTATTTTTAAGGGGGCCAACACTATCATTTTTTAGTTTCTTACTATTTATGTAGTTAAAGAATATTTTGGGATTATTTTTACTTTCTCTGCCAATGAGTCTCTCTGTCTCAATCTTTGCTGTCTTGATTTGCTTTTTACAGAATTTATTTAATCTTCTGTATTTAGTTAATGCCTCATCACTACCTACTTGCTTTAATTCGCTAAATGCTTTATTTTTGTCCCTTATTGCGCCCCTTACAGCTCTATTTAGCCATAGTGGTTTCTTCCTATTTCTCGCATGTTTATTCCCATACGGTATATATTGTGCACAGGTCCTATTCAGGATGCTAATAAACGTCTCCCATTTTCTTTGTGTATTTTTATGTCTCAGGATATCGTCCCAGTTAATTCCACCAAGATCATCTCTCATCCGTTGGAAATTTGCTTTCCTGAAGTTTAGTGTCCTTGTAACCCCTCTACTACACATCTTATTAAAGGATACATGAAAACTTATTAATTTGTGATCACTGTTACCCAAGTGACCCCCAACCCTTACATTTGATATGCGGTCTGGCCTGTTGGTTAATATTAGGTCTAGCAGTGCCCCCCCTCTTGTAGGGTCCTGAACCAGTTGTGAAAGGTAATTGTCTCTCATAGTAGTCAAAAACCTATTACCTTTGCTGGAACTGCAGGTTTCGGTTCCCCAATGTATTTCAGGGTAGTTGAAGTCCCCCATAATAATGACTTCTCCTTGAGTCGCTGCTTCATCTATTTGCTTTATGAGGATATTCTCTGTTGCTTCCATTATTTTTGGAGACTTATAACAAACCCCTATCAGTAATTTATTATTTTTTCCCCCTCCCCTTATCTCTACCCACAGGGACTCTACATTTTCATTAGATTCATATATATTATCACGAAGGATGGGTTTTAAGGATGATTTTACATATAAACACACGCCTCCCCCTTGTTTATTAGTACGGTCATTTCTGAACAGACTATAGCCCTGTAAATTAACCGCCCAGTCGTGGCTCTCATCCAGCCATGTCTCAGACATCCCCACCATGTCATAATTATGTTCCAACAACATTAACTCCAATTCCTCCATTTTGTTGGCGAGACTTCTGGCATTAGTATACATGCACTTTATGTATCTCTCTGTACCTCTATTCTTTCTTATATTATTAACTGTTCTAACCCCACCCCCCATGCCACCTCCACCCCCCATGCCACCTCCACCCCCAATGTCATTATTTGTGCCCAGGTCTCTATCTGCACTGTCTTCCCCTCCTATAAAAGGAATACCCTCCCCACTGTCCCTAGTTTAAACACTCCTCCAACCTTCTAGCCATTTTCTCCCCCAGCACAGCTGCACCCTCCCCATTGAGGTGCAGCCCGTCCCTAGCGTAGAACCTGTAGCCAACTGAGAAGTCAGCCCAGTTCTGCAGGAACCCAAACCCCTCCTTCCTACACCAATTCCTGAGCCACTTATTAACCTCCCTAATCTCCCGTTGCCTCTCTGGCGTGGCACGTGGTACAGGAAGTATTTCCAAAAATACCACCTTGGAGGTCCTTGCTTTAAGCTTACAGCCTAATTCCCTGAAATCATCTTTAAGGACCTTCCATCTACCTCTAACTTTGTCATTTGTGCCAATGTGCACCATGACCGCTGGATCCTCACCAGCCCCTCCCAGTAATCTGTCAACCCGATCAGCGATGTGTCGGACTCGAGCGCCAGGTAGGCAGCACACCGTTCAACGATCCCTGTCTTTGTGACAGATTGCCCTATCTGTTCCCCTAATAATTGAGTCTCCCACTACCAGAACCTGTCTGGCCTGCCCTGCTCTCCTATTTCCCCCCTTACTGGAGCAGACACTCCTCCGGCTTTCAGAGGACATGCCTTGCTGCAGCAGTGCTACTCCTGCACTAACACTCCCCTCATCTGCCAACTTAGCAAACTTATTAGGGTGTGCCAGATCAGGACTAGCCTCCCTGGTGCTCTTCCCTCTACCCCGCCTTCTAACTGTCACCCAGCTAGCTGCTTCATTGTCCTGCAGCTCCAACCTAGCATCCCCCCCTCATCTATCCCATTGAGCATCTGCTCAGTGAGCAGAAGACTCCTTTCCATATTGTCTATGGATCTCAGTGTTGCCAGCTGCACATTTAGATCCAGTATCTGGGCTTCCAAATGAACAACGTGCTCACATCTTGCACAGCAGTATGCACCCTCGACCGGCTGTTCAAGGATTTCATACATGCGGCAAGACGTGCACTGGATGGCATTGGCAATAGTGGAGCACATCCTAATGGGGATTGCACCAGACAATAAGATAAGCAAAAATAAATTAAAAAAAAAAGAGAATTAAGAATCTTCTCCATTCAACCTCTCTGCAATGGAGCTTGTAAGTGGTGCTCTGCAGCTAACAAGTCCTTGGACCTGGGCAGCCTGAATACTCCTATGCTCCTCAGATGCAGAGAGGCAAATCTACCTCTGTTTGCAGGATAGTAGAGGGCACAATTCATCTGAAGAGCACCGACACGTTCCATTCCTCAATGCTCACACAACCCACAACAAAAACAAAACCATCAGCTGACCTCCACCACCCTGCAGCCACCAGGTACTTCGGTGAATACTTTAATACTTCAGTCACAAGTCTGGTTTTTTCATGGATAGAACATGTATTCATTATAGTTTATGTAGTTGTTCACCCCAGGTGGTCCACAAGAAAAAAAGAAAATTGCTGTAAATTTGCCCAGAGTTCTGGCGCATTGATAGATGAGACCCAATATTGTAGTCTTCTTCCTCGACAACGCATGAGAAAAGTAAGTAATGGGTCCTATAGGACTCCCAGATGCACATACCTATAATAGACCCCAATGTGTCCTTCCTCGATCTTGTGTATGGCAGACAGCAGGGCGGCAGCAGTGAATGCCACCGCGATGGCAGCTACAGCTCCGATGTGGGACATCCTCCCGAGACCTGGAAGACACATAAGGAGCCATCATTGCCCTACATAATAGTACATCATATACAGCCCTAGAAAACACCATTAAAATGGATTTCCAATGTTTAGGATATTGATGCCCTATCCCTGTGCGGCTCGTTTTACATCAAGCCACTGCCAGAGCTGAAAACAGCTGTCTGGTGGGGATGCCGGGACCCCCGCAGATAAGATATTGATGACCTCTTCTTGGAATAGGAAAACTCCTTTAAATAAAAGGGTTTAATTAGAAATGAGGCAGCAGCACATTTACGGAGCGCACGTGACCCTGCTCAGCCGGATTCACTTTATTACAACCACATGCAGAGAAAAAACCCAGAAATCAATAGCGAAAGGCGTCAGTCCCTATTGATTGCGCAGAGAATGAATGAGGTGACGGACGCCGCTATCAACGCTTCCTTTGTTTAGTAATGGAGACCAGATAACGCAGCGTTCTGTGACCGGTGGGAACGGCAGCAGATTGTCAGCCATAGTCTGGATTACTAGGAGAGAAGGTCTGGTCCTGGTCATCGTGGTTCTCTTACACCAGAGCCAGCAGAATAGTCCGCGACATGATCTGTCCAGGAAAAGATGAGAAGATTTCGGACCTACAAGTAACTAATGCTGTGATTAATGCAGATTTGTTCTTTGATAATCTGCAGTAGATTACAGGACGGGCCGCGTGAATGCGAATTCAACATATCCCCACCCAACCGCTGCATTTACTTTCAGTGATCTAAACCGTGGATTTCTAGATCGCCATCGGCTCAATTTCGGCTGCAGATCCACCACAAATACTTTTTGTCCTATAGGGCGACAAGGTCCCTCCAGATTGGTTTCAGAACAGATTCCCCAGATCAGTCATTGCTACTGTAAAAATGTAAACCCAAGACAAGTGTGAACAAAGCCTTAAAGCGCCCGTCCAATTCTGACCTCACCATCAGCTGTGGAGATACGATGGTGCAAGAGCCTGTCCAGACGTCGTGGCAGAGCGCCACCCAGAGAACACTGGTTATCTACTCCCCCGATGGCAGGAGGCGATAATGGGAAGGGTCTTGTGAAGTTCTACATCATATCAACACGTGGCGTAATTATAGCACACAAGGCTGTGCGACTTTATTAAGAAAGTTTTATTTTCTTAAAGGGTTTGTTGCCCACTGTAAATACAATAAAATCCCTAGATTGGCGCAGCTTTTTCCCCACTTTATGCTGTACAATTTGCAGGGCTCTTGGCATCTGGATCTGACAGGGGCGACTACTGCAGACAGGAAGAAACATCTCATCCGGGTCAGAAGAAACGTGAGGGTGCATTGGTCACACCAAGCTCCTGTTGGTAGTGGGTGGAGGAGCAGGGTTCCTCCCATTTATTCCTTATACCACCCTGGGCCCACCATAGATCACAAGGGAGCAGATTTGTCTCATTCTATTCCTGCTCCTCTACTGAGTATTCAGGTTGTTTTTTTTTTTTAAAATCCATCATACAGTTTCATAGATATGGGCCTTTTTATTTGTCACCGCTCTTTTTCCAGTGTGGCTGTCATGTCCTGCACCTCGGGAATCATAGTTTTGTATTGTTACTTTGCTATGCAATAAGGTTTGCCTTTTAGAAGTTTGTCCTCCCACTCTCCCTGTCCGCCTCCTTAGCCCTGGGGTCAGTAACCCCTTCCTTCTCCTTCCTCATTCTCTGTGTATCAGCCATATTAGAAGCCACATATCTTCCATCTCTGCTTCAGAAAAGTTTTTTACCTACTGCAGCTGATACAGAAACTACTACTGTAATTGTGCATAACTCCAAGAATTCAGCTTTAACATAAACCTCTTTCAGGAATCTTCATCTGTGTCTCTGCAGTCGAGTCAAGCTACCTGAAAGTGTCTGTGTGTGAGTACTGGTACACAGAGACAGCCATAGAAGCGGTATCTTAAGCGCCCCACACTCACAGCCTAATAAGAAGTCAGAATAGGGCGGTCCTTGCAGGACTCTGGAGGCGTGTCTTTAAGCTGCTCTGCATAATTACTGTTAACTCCGCCCCTTTGGGAAGAGATCATAAAAATTAGCACAAAATAAAAAGGCTCATATCTCTGGAACCGTATGGAGATTTTTTTTTTTCATCTGAACACTCAGACGAGGAGGAGGAAGAATACGAGAGCAAAATCTGTTCACGCCCCCCCGAGGAAGCCCACACGAAACGCGCGTTGGGGCTGATCTTTTGCTGTGCTCTCTCACCAGGGTTGCTATGGGTAAGATGACCTGATCCCCTGTGGATTATTTTTGCACCTAATACTACTACGAGACCTCTGAATAGGTCACTAGTATGTGACATTAACGGTCACCCCTAGGTTCATTGGGTTATATTATGGATATTAAGATTTCTGGCATACAGTGTTCATAGGGAGATTAGCTCATTTTGACCTGCCCACGCCCTACACTTTTTCATGAGATTACATTTTTGTGACATCCTGTGCCATCACCTTTTCCCTGTTGTACTTTTTTACTCAATACATTGGTATCATTACGCTTTTGTGTAATAAATCTAATATATAAAGCTCAATGTGGGTGTGTGTGTGTGTATATGTGTATGTATGTGTGTGTATGTCCGGGATTGGCATCAGCACCGTCGCAGCTACAGCCACAAAATTTGGCACAGTCACACGTCTGGACCCCGAGAGCGTCCTAGGCTATGCTGTGAGGCGAAATTTTAACCCCGCATATTCCAATTCACCAAACAATTTTGCCCCTATCTACATAACGGGGAAAAAGTGTATGTATTGGCATCTGCACCGTCGCAGCTACAGCCACAAAATTTTGCACACTCACACATCTGGACCCCGAGAGCGTCATAGGCTATGTTGTGAGGCGAAAATTTTAACCCCGCGTGTTCCAATTCACCAAACAATTTTTCCCCTATCTACATAATGGGGATAAAGTGAAAGGAAAAGTGTTGGAGGCAAATTGGCAGCTGCCAGATGTGAACAAGGGGGACTTAAAGAATGAGAGCGATGGCGCCAAAGAGTATATACCGTACAGTTGCTAAGGTGGGACCCTGACATGGGATACTCACCATACACGGGGATATGAACACACACACAAAATGCGCCACACACTACCACGTGCTTCAACACATATACCACCCTCAGCACACATTTCACCACACATACACCAACCTCGCCAAAAGTCAAAACACAAAAGTCGCCACTCAAAACTCGCCACACTGTCCCAGAGCTGTTTAAAAGATGAAAAATGAGCTGTGATTGGTTGCTATCAGCAACAGTTTTCTTTGTAGACAGTGGTGGTAACTGAGGCCTATCACACAGGATAGGATTAGATACACGGCTCAGCAGTCAGTATCACACAGGATAGGATTAGATACACGGCTCAGCAGTCAGTATCACACAGGAGAGGATTAGATACACGGCTCAGCAGTCAGTATCACACAGGATAGGATTAGATACACGGCTCAGCAGACAGTATCACACAGGATAGGATTAGATACACGGCTCAGCAGTCAGTATCACACAGGATAGGATTAGATACACAGCTCAGCAGTCAGTATCACACAGGATAGGATTAGATACACGGCTCAGCAGTCAGTATCACACAGCAGAGGATTAGATACACGGCTCAGCAGTCAGTATCACACAGGATAGGGTTAGATACACAGCTCAGCAGTCAGTATCACACAGGATAGGACTAGATACACGGCTCAGCAGTCAGTATCACACAGGATAGGGTTAGATACACGGCTCAGCAGTCAGTATCACACAGGCTAGGGTTAGATACACGCTCAGCAGTCAGTATCACACAGGATAGGGTTAGATACACAGCTCAGCAGTCAGTATCACACAGGATAGGGTTAGATACACAGCTCAGCAGTCAGTATCACACAGGATAGGGTTAGATACACGGCTCAGCAGTCAGTATCACACAGGATAGGGTTAGATACACGGCTCAGCAGTCAGTATCACACAGGAGAGGATTAGATACACGGCTCAGCAGTCAGTATCACACAGGAGAGGATTAGATACACGGCTCAGCAGTCAGTATCACACAGGAGAGGATTAGATACACGGCTCAGCAGACAGTATCACACAGGATAGGATTAGATACACGGCTCAGCAGTCAGTATCACACAGGATAGGACTAGATACACGGCTCAGCAGTCAGTATCACACAGGATAGGGTTAGATACACGGCTCAGCAGTCAGTATCACACAGGATAGGGTTAGATACACGCTCAGCAGTCAGTATCACACAGGATAGGGTTAGATACACAGCTCAGCAGTCAGTATCACACAGGATAGGGTTAGATACACGGCTCAGCAGTCAGTATCACACAGGATAGGGTTAGATACACGGCTCAGCAGTCAGTATCACACAGGATAGGGTTAGATACACGGCTCAGCAGTCAGTATCACACAGGAGAGGATTAGATACACGGCTCAGCAGTCAGTATCACACAGGAGAGGATTAGATACACGGCTCAGCAGTCAGTATCACACAGGATAGGGTTAGATACACGGCTCAGCAGTAAGTATCACACAGGATAGGGTTAGATACACAGCTCAGCAGTCAGTATCACACAGGAGAGGATTAGATACACGGCTCAGCAGTCAGTATCACACAGGATAGGGTTAGATACACAGCTCAGCAGTCAGTATCACACAGGATAGGGTTAGATACACGGCTCAGCAGTCAGTATCACACAGGATAGGGTTAGATACACGGCTCAGCAGTCAGTATCACACAGGATAGGGTTAGATACACGGCTCAGCAGTCAGTATCACAAAGGATAGGGTTAGATACACGGCTCAGCAGTCAGTATAACACAGGATAGGATTAGATACACGGCTCAGCAGTCAGTATCTCACAGGATAGGGTTAGATACACAGCTCAGCAGTCAGTATCACAGGATAGGGTTAGATACATGGCTCAGCAGTAAGTATCACACAGGATAGGGTTAGATACACAGCTCAGCAGTCAGTATCACACAGGAGAGGATTAGATACACGGCTCAGCAGTCAGTATCACACAGGATAGGGTTAGATACACAGCTCAGCAGTCAGTATCACACAGGATAGGGTTAGATACACGGCTCAGCAGTCAGTATCACACAGGATAGGGTTAGATACACGGCTCAGCAGTCAGTATCACACAGGATAGGGTTAGATACACGGCTCAGCAGTCAGTATCACACAGGAGAGGATTAGATACACGGCTCAGCAGTATCACACAGGATAGGGTTAGATACACAGCTCAGCAGACAGTATCACACAGGATAGGATTAGATACACGGCTCAGCAGTCAGTATCACACAGGATAGGGTTAGATACACGGCTCAGCAGTCAGTATCACACAGGATAGGGTTAGATACACGGCTCAGCAGTCAGTATCACAAAGGATAGGGTTAGATACACGGCTCAGCAGTCAGTATAACACAGGATAGGATTAGATACACGGCTCAGCAGTCAGTATCTCACAGGATAGGGTTAGATACACAGCTCAGCAGTCAGTATCACAGGATAGGGTTAGATACACAGCTCAGCAGTCAGTATCACACAGGATAGGATTAGATACACGGCTCAGCAGTCAGTATCACACAGGAGAGGATTAGATACACGGCTCAGCAGTCAGTATCACACAGGAGAGGATTAGATACACGGCTCAGCAGTCAGTATCACAGGATAGGGTTAGATACACAGCTCAGCAGTCAGTATCACACAGGATAGGATTAGATACACGGCTCAGCAGTCAGTATCACACAGGATAGGGTTAGATACACGGCTCAGCAGTCAGTATCACACAGGAGAGGATTAGATACACGGCTCAGCAGTCAGTATCACACAGGAGAGGATTAGATACACGGCTCAGCAGACAGTATCACACAGGATAGGATTAGATACACGGTACAGCAGTCAGTATCACACAGGATAGGGTTAGCTACACGGCTCAGCAGTCAGTATCACACAGGATAGGGTTAGCTACACGGCTCAGCAGTCAGTATCACACAGGATAGGGTTAGATACACGGCTCAGCAGACAGTATCACACAGGATTAGATACACGGCTTCAGCTATTCTTATTATATTTTTACATGAATGGTCTCTGGGCTTTTTTTTTACCCCAAGCTGCTTATAGAATTAAGACAAGTAGGAGGAAGAATAAAAGAACAAAATCTGCTCACTTTTCACTTGGTGACACGATGACTAAATTTAACTGTAAGGGGGAAACCCCTGTAATACGTCAGGCAACTTTTTTCACCCTCCGAAGGGCTGCACAGTGACCTTGGGTATGCGACCAAAATACTTCTGAAGTTTGTTTGCATTGGATCCTAGGTTCTGCGACAGCTACCGTATATGGGAAGTTGCTAGGGGATGTCTGGATCATCATGAGAAGGAACCAGGGTCACAGTGTGAACATGGAAAAGAAGAAGAGAACACTGGAACTGTGGTCACTACGGGGTCAGAACTTGCACATATCTGTACGGATCCCACCATAACCACATGAGTCACAGTGGGGTCCTGACCTATGAAGCAGAGGAGAACACAGGTGCTGCGGTCACTATGGGTTCAACACCTGCACATACCTGCTTGGGTCACACCACGGCCATATGCGCCACAGTGGGGTCCGGATCGCTGCGGTCACTACGGTGTCAGCACCAGCACAAATCTGCATGGGTCACACTATGGCCATATGGGTCACAGTGGGGTCCAGATCGCTGCGGTCACTATGGTGTCAGCACCAGCACATATCTGCATGGGTCACACTATGGCCATATGGGTAACAGTGGGGTCCAGATCACTGCGGTCACTATGGTGTCAGCACCAGCACATATCTGCATGGGTCACACTATGGCCATATAGGTCACAGTGGGGTCCTGATCTGTGAGGTAGAGTAAAATGCAGGTGCTGCAGTCACTATGGGGTTAACACCTGCACGGGTCCCACCATGGCCATATGGGACACTGTGGGGTCCAGATCTGTGAGGTAGAGAACACAGGCGCTGTGGCCACTATGGGGTCAGCACCTGCACATATCTGCACGGGTCCCACCATGGCCATATGAGTCACAGTGTGCTACTGATCGCTGCGGTCACTACGGGGTCAGCACCTGCACATATCTTCACAGGTCCCACCATGGCCACATAGGTTACAGAGGGGTCCCGATTTATGAAGCAGAGGAGAACAGCGGAGCTGTGATCACTCAGCACCAGCGTGGGTTCCACCATGGCCACATGGGTCACAGTGGGGTCCTGATCTGTGAGGTAGAAGAAAACACAAAGGAGCTGTGGTCACTATGGGGTCAGCACCTGTACATATCTGCTCAGGTTCCACCATGGCCATATGGGACACAGTGGGGTCCTGATCTGTGATGTAGAGGAGAACACAGGAGCTGTGGTCACTATGGGTTCAGCACTCGCATAGGTCCCACCATGGCCACATAAGGTCATAGTGGGGTCCTGATCTATGAAGCAGAGGAGAACACAGCCATTGCGGTCACTATAGGGTCAGCACGTGCACATATCTGCATGGGTCCCACCATGGCCATATGGGTCACAGTGGGGTCCTGATCTATGAGGTAGTGCAAAATGCAGGTGCTGCAGTCACTATAGGGTCAGCTCCTGCACATATCTGCACGGGTCCCACCATGGCCATATGGGTTACAGTGGGCTCCTGATCACTGCGGTCACTACGTGTCAGCACCTGCAAATATCTTCACAGGTCCAACCATGGCCACATGGGTTACAGTGGGGACCTGATCTGTGAGGTAGAGGAGAACACAGGCGCTGCAGTCAATATGGGGTCAGCACCTGCACGGGTCCACCATGGCCTCATGGGTCACAGTGGGGTCCTGATCTGTGAGACAGAGAACACAGGAGCTGTGGTCACTATGGGGTCAGCACTCGCATAAGTCCCACCATGGCCACATAGGTCATAGTGGGGTCCTGATCTATGAAGCAGAGGAGAACACAGCACATGCACATATCTGCATGGGTCCCACCATGGCCATATGGGTCACAGTGGGGTCCTGATCTGTGAGGTAGTAGAAAATGCAGGTGCTGCAGTCACTATGGGGTCAGCACCTGCACATATCTGCACGGGTCCCCCCATGGCCATATGGGTCACAGTGGGGTACTGATCGCTGCAGTCACAAGGTCAGCACCTGCACAGGTCCAACCATGGCCACAAGGGTTACACTGGAGACCTGATCTGTCAGGTAGAGAACACAGGCGCTGTGGTCACTATGGGATCAGTACCTGCGCATATCTGCATGGGTCCCACCATGGCCATATGGGTCACAGTGGGGTCCTGATCTGTGAGATAGAGGAGAACACAGGAGCTGTGGTCACTATGGGGTCAGCACTCACATAGGTCCCACCATGGCCACATAAGGTCATAGTGGGGTCCTGATCTATGAAGCAGAGGAGAACACAGCCACTGCGGTCACTACAGGGTCAGCACGTGCACATATCTGCACGGGTCCCACCATGGCCATATGGGTCACAGTGGGGTCCTGATCTATGAGGTAGTGCAAAATGCAGGTGCTGCAGTCACTATGGGGTCAGCACCTGCACATATCTGCATGGGTCCCACCATGGCCATATAGGTCACAGTGGGGTCCTGATCTGTGAGGTAGTGGAAAACGCAGGTGCTGCAGTCACTATGGGGTCAGCACCTGCACATATCTGCACGGGTCCCACCATGGCCATATGGGTCACAGTGGGGTCCTGATCTGTGAGGTAGTGGAAAATGCAGGTGCTGCAGTCACTATGGGGTCAGCACCTGCACATATCTGCATGGTCCCACCATGGCCATATGGGTCACAGTGGGGTCCTGATCTGTGAGGTAGGGGAGGACACAGCAGCTGTAGTCACTATGGGGTCAGCACCTGCATGGATCTCACCATGGCCATATGGGTCACAGTGGGGTCCTGATCTGTGAGGTAGGGGAGGACACAGCAGCTGTAGTCACTATGGGGTCAGCACCTGCATGGATCCCACCATGGCCATATGGGTCACAAGCTTTTACCCACATCCCTGCTGCAAATTACCATTTTGCACAAAACCACATAAGTCATGTGACGTTTATTACAGCCACAGTCCTGCCCACCTGCCATACTCCGCATACACCCCTGCCCTGTGCCCACAACACCTCATCCATATGGAGTTTTATTTCCCCCTAGGACCACCCCAAAAACACCAGAAATATCCCTCCGCCCTCCAGAATGTTGCCCTTCATGCAACCTCGTGCCTGACCTTTCTCACCGCACAGCCAGGACACTGCTTATCTGTGTAATCCTAAAGCTTCTTTCTCTTCCTCCACCTGCTTTAACTTCCTCCTGGAGTCGCTCTCCTGAACGTCATCATCCTATGTCTCTGCGACAGAGCCACCATCTTTGTTAAGGGCATGGATTTCGCGGTGGTGATTGCAGCACCAGCAGGTGGTGCTGTTGGCCGCATATTAGAATGGACATGTTTGAAGACGGCGGAGTGATCTGTTCCTATGAGATAAGGTCACAGGTGACTGAAACGCCTGAACTATGCAGGCGCTGAGGAAGCGGGTCATGGGGAGGTAAGGCTGGTAGAAGCCAAAACTGTGTCACTTGCTTTGGAAACTGATAAAATGTTGGGATAATGATATTAATATATAGTAATAAGCATTCATTTTATAATAGTCTTTTGTATCATTATAAACTTTTCCAGACATTTGTACTTGGTGGTAAATTTGGAATGTTTGCAACTTTTGCCCCCATAGGGAATAGGCAACGAGCAGTAAACGATATAATTAAACATCCCTTTGTTCAGGATAAGGGAGAGGACTTTTTAGAAAAGGTAAATTACAGAGTTGCTTATTTTTGAAAAATGGAGACAACCCCTTAGTAAATTTGGTGCCCCCCTGGTCGTCCATGCACCACGGCTGGGGCGGAATGAAATGGTTGGAAATACTTTAAATGTTGACAATTGTAGTTTTTTAATGGTTTTTATTTTTTAAACACTAGACGAAGTTGAAGTCTTTTTCCGTGCGCGGTAGAAATCTCTCTTCTTGACCACCACCCCCATCCACACAGACCTTCAGCTTAGGGTTCATGTGTTTTCAGACCACCGGCTGGAACCCTACACATTAGATCAGTGTTTCCCTATCTCCAGTCCTCAGGGCCCCAACAGGTTATGTTTTCAGGATTTCCTTAGTATTGCACAGGCGTCAGAACCTGTGGCAATTTCTGATACCTCGATAATATTCCATGACCTGCGCAATTGTAAGGCAATCCTGAAAACATGATCTGTTGGGGCCCTGAGGACTGGAGTTTGGGAAACCCTGCATTAGGCCGGTCTCACACGTCCAGATAATAATGGATAATGTTACCTTTCAATTGTAAGGTGACATTAAGCCCGGATTAGTAACGGTAAGACACCTCTCCATTACTAATCCTAGAGTTATTCAAGGGTTAAATAAACACAGACAATAAGAATAAAGTATTTTAATGAAAGAATACACTACACACAGTGTTTAAAACTTTATTATATTCTTAATTCCATATCGACGCCATCGTTCTCCTGTAAAAAAGTATAACATAATAAACCAACAATATCCATACCTGTCCGGCGATCAGTCACGTCCCATGGCGTAAATCCATCTCAGGGGTTATTCATTTTACAGCCGGAGCGATGCTAATGCGACCGCTCTGACTGCAAACTACTGAGGAATGAATGGAAGCAGAGCGCACCGGCTCTGTGATGTCACCGCTTGTTACTGCGCATGCGCCGGCTGCTTCCATTCATTCTCCAGTAGGTTACTGTTGGAGTAGTCGCATTATAGATGCTCCTTTTCTGGGCAGCTGCGGGCTGATAATTTTAGGCTGGGGGGGGAGGCAAGATCAATGGCCCCTTACCAGCCTGAGAATAGCAGCCCCCAGCTGTGAATTTTGCCGGGTTGGTTCACAAACTGAGTGGAACCCCACGTCAGGTTTTCATCCATTCTTCTCTCCTGCTCGCTGTTGCCGGCAGAGCAGGAGAGAAAAATGACAGCGGTGTTCAGCACCAGCCACAGGGGAATAACGGCTTATAGTAGCGCTTCTTCCCGGCGACCGTCCGTGTAAACGGAAGACAGTGTGAACTGTTCTCCGTGTGCCGTGTTCAGCACTTTTGCGGACTGTGCGCTCCCACGAACACTGACGTCTCCGTGTTTTGCACACGGACCGTGTGTCCATGAAAACATGCTGACATGTGCATACACCCATTCATTTAAATGGGTCTACGTGTGTCAGTGTCTCCGGTACGTGAGGAAACTGTCACTACACATACCGGAGCCACTGGCGTGTGAAACCGGCCTTAGATGGTTGGTTAGTGCCGTCCAAATCCACAGGTTTTTCCAACTTTAATCTAAAAAGGAAGGAGGGCATGCTTAGGATGACATGTTTTTATGGGCACACTGAGTTTTTTTTTAATCTTTTAGAGGGGGTTTGCTCCTGAAAAATTGGTGAATAAAAGACTTTTTTTTTTTTTTTTCTTTCTATCCATTACTATTGCTAGAACCACTTTGTGTTCAGTTTTGAGTGTTTTTCTTTCATTTCTGGTTTTGAGAAATGCCTGGTGGGAAAAATAAAATGCATCTGACTTCTTTGGATTGATTAAAATGTTCTTCAAACAAAACACCATGCAATCAAAAGGATGCAAATAAGACTTCTAGAAAAACTGTTTCAGGATACCAAAAACTCCCCAACGAGGAAGAAACTGAAGCAGTTTCCACTAGAAAACGTGTTTTTTAATACTCAAAAAACCCTCCATCTGCACAAAACCTGCAAGAATGGTGGTGTAGGCCACAACCTTGTTCGCTGTAGAGCCAGCCCTGATTTCTGATTCTCCTCTTGGCATAGCACACGAGAATGAGTGGGACACTGCATAGCAACAAAAGTCTTTGCTCAGATAAACCATTTGCCTAAATGTTAGGGTGTGTGCACACGCTGCGGATTCTGCTGCGGATTTTGCAGGTCAAAGACCTGCTGTTTATTCGCGGATTAGCCTGCGGTTTTCCCCTGCTGTTTGACACCTCTACAGTGGAGTAGGTGTAAAACCACTGCGGATTCCGCACAAAGAAGTGACATGCTGCGGTTTCAAATCCGCGCGGAAAAATCTGCACCATGTGCACTGCGGTTTTTGTTTTCCATTGAAAATAATGGTACTGTACACCGCAGCAAAAACTGCTGCGGATCCGCAGGGCCAAAACCGCTGCAGATCTGCAGCAGAATCTGCAGCGTGTGCACACACCCTTACAGGTAAAATCACTTTGTCCATTGTCTTTTGTCAAACACTTCTTCCAAACTCTCCTTGTCTGGTTACTCTACAGTAACAGGACTTGCATGCACACGGAGATGGTCTAATCCTTCAGACCTCCCACTCTAGGTTGGTTCGTCTGCCGGGGGTTAAGCTCTCTCATTCTCTTCCTCTCTTCACCCAGATTTTACACAACCACTATCTGGCCCTCCAATGTACGGTGACAGTCTCCTCACTGTGTAGAATCTGCCTGAGCTTTCTGGGGTGGTAGAGCTTGATTACTGTTCTCCACAGCTACTCTGGCGCTAATCGTCAGGCTTCATCCTCTGTTCACCCTTGCTCCCTCAGATGGCACCACACAAGTCTCTGCCGTCTTCCAGTTATAACAAACCTTATGGCAAACCTCTGTGTCCTCCCCAGTTATGGTGTTATGGGTCACTGTGAAAGCAGCTCCTCATCTTCAGAGCTTCTCTCCACATTCTCCTATTCCTTCACCCTGCACCAATCATGGAGGCAAAACACTTAATATAACATGAGGTTGTATAGCATTTGCAAGTGCACCCATCAGCCACTTTCTCTGGTGTAGGGGCTAAAGAGTGGCTAACTTTGACCTGTTCACGATCCCTCTGCGACTGACCCCGAACACCAGAAGTCAGGAGCCTAGATCACCTAAACTAACATGACTCAGTGTTTCCTCGAATCCCTGCGCTTTCTCTCCTCTGCTCCCAGTCATGCCACAACAACACATCACTCCATTTTCAGTCAAATATTACATTAAACATTGACAGAGAAAGCATTCGGACATGACGCCCAACAAGCAATTTTACAGAAAGTGTACAGTGCTAATAAGTGCATAACAGACAACAAAGATGGAGTACATACCCACCAGTCATGGCAAACAGTCTCTTCTTGTAAGTGGATTAGTCAATATGGACAGTTTTTCAACCCTCTTATAAACTACATATGAAAGTGTATGGCTCAGTTACTAAACAGTGTTGCTCACCTCCACGTGATGGATCTTTTCTAGTGGAAAATAACCTTTAAATGCCTGTGTGCTGCACCTACTTCTGTAAGAAATGTCTGCTAATGTTGGCGAAGTATCACAAGAACAAAAAGGAAAAAGTAAAAAAAAAAAAAAAAGTTGATAGCATCTGTATCGTACTGTGCTTTAGTATCAGTACGGCTTTCGATCTATGGTTATTGATAAAGGTGGGAAAATCGGTGGTGATCACAGTATTATTTCCACATCAGTGTAATCGCTACAGATGTACAAGTGGCATGGCATATTGATCTGCTTTATGCAGCCAGCACTCTTTAGATGTCTCTTGGCTGACAGCTGTTCCTCCCATCTCCAGCATATTCAGGTGCATCTCACAAAATAAGAATATCATCAAAAAGTTAATTTATTTCAGTTCTTCAAAACAAAAATGGAAACTCATATATTAGTGTCATTACAGACAGGGTGATCTATTTCACGTGTTTATGTCTGGTAATGTTGATGATTATGGATTACAGCCAATGAAAACCCAAAAGTCATTATCTCAGTAAATTAGAATACTTTATAACACCAGCTTGAAAAATGATTTGAAAAATGATTTTAAAATCTGAAATGTTAGCCTACTGAAATGTATGTTCAGTGAATGCACTCAATACTTGGTCAGGGCTCCTTTTGCATCAATTACTGCATCAATGTGGCGTGGCATGGAGGCGATCAGCCTGTGGCACTGCTGAGGTGTTATGGAAACCCAGGTTGCTTTGATAGCAGCCTTCAGCTTGTCTGCTTTGTTTGGTCTGGTGTCTCTCATCTTCCTCTTTACAATACCCCATAGATTTTCTATGGGGTTAAGGTCAGGGGAGTTTGCTAGCCAATCAAGCACAATGATACTGTTGTTTTTAAACCAGGTACTGGTACTATTGGCAGTGTGGACAGGTGCCAAGTCCTGCTGGAGAATTAAATTTCCAACTCCAAAAAGCTTGTAAGCAGAGGTAAGTATGAAGTGCTCTAAAATTTCCTGGTAGACGGCTGCGCTGACTTTGGTCTTGTCAAAACACAATCGACATAGACCAGCAGATGACATGGCTCCCCAAACCATCACTGATTGTGACTTGACCTCAAGCAGTTTGGATTGTGGCCTCTCCACTCTCCCTCCAGACTCCGGGACCTTGATTTCCAAATGAAATGCAAAATTTACTACCATCTGAAAACGGGACCTTTGACCACTGAGCAACAGTCCAGTTCTTTTCTACTTGGCCCAGGTAAGACACATCTGGCGTTGACTATTGGTCATGAGTGGCTTGACACAAGGAATGCGACACTTGAAACCCATCTCCTGGATACGTCTTTGTGTGGTGGCTCTTGAAGCAATGACTCCAGCAGCCCACTTATTGTGAATCTCCCCCAAATTTTTGAATGGACTTTTCTTAACAATCGTTTCAAGGTTGCGGTTATCCTGCTTGCTTGTGCACCTTTTTCTACCACACTTTTTCCTTCTACTCAACTTTCCTTTAATATGCCTGGATGCAGCACTCTTTGAATAGCCAGCTTCTTTAGCAATGACCTTTTGTGGCTTACCCTCCTTGTGAAGTGTGTCAATGAATGCCTTCTGGACATCTGTCAAGTCATCAGTCTTCCCCATGATTGTGGAGCCTACTGAAACAGACTAAAGGGTCTGTCACACTAAGCGATATCGCTAGCAATATCGCTATAACTTGTGACGTTATAGCGATATTGCTAGCGATATCGCTGTGTGTGATACTTACCTACGACCCGCTCCCCTGCTGCTTATCGCTGATCGCGCGAGAATGTCCTGGACCGTTTCTCGTCGTCAGCTTCCTGTGGAGAGACGAGCGTGGAGCCGGGCGGGAGGACGTCAGGATCGCCTAGTGTGACAGGTAAGTAGCGACCCCCGACCCCTGCGATGTCGCTGGTGAGATCTGCCTGTTTGGCAGCTCACTAGCGACCACTTAGCGATGCACCAGCGATCCTGACCGCGTCATATCGCTGGTCGGGATCGCTGGTGCATCGCTAAGTTTGACAGTACCTTTAGGGACATTTTCAAACGCTTAGGAAACCTTTGCAGGTGTTTTTTGTTAATTATTCAAATTTACTGAGATAATGACTTGGGTTTTCATTGTCTGTAAGCTATAATCATCAACATTAACAGAAATGAACACTTGAAATAGATCACTCTGTTTCTAATGTCTCTATATAGTATATGAGTTTGACTTTTTGTATTGAACTGACAAATTAACTTTTTGATGATATTCTAATTCTTCACACTTTAAACAGCTTGGATTGTATGCCTCTTCACTATTCCTCCAAACTCTGAGACCTTGATTTCCAAGGTCTAGTGTGAAGTTCCCACAATCAGTGATGGTTTGGGGAGCCATGTCATCGGCTGGTGTAGGTCCACTGTGTTTTATCAAGACCAAAGAAGTCAGCGCAGCCGTCTACCAGGAAATTTTAGAGCACTTCATGCCTCCCTCTGCCGACAAGCTTTTTGGAGATGGAAATTTAATTGTAAAGAGGAAGCTGAGACAAAAGTACCAATACCTGGTTTAAAAACAACTCACTGTGCTTGATTGGCCAGCAAACTCGTCTGACCTTAACCCTATAGAGAATCAATGGGGTATTGTCAAGAAGAAGATGAGACACCAGAACCAACAATGCAGACGAGCTGAAGGCTGTTATCAAAGCAACCTGGGCTTCCATAACACCTCAGCAGTGTCACAGACTAATCACTGCCATGCCACACTGATGCAGTAATTGATGCCAAAGGAGACCTGACCAAGTATTGAGTGCATTTACTGAACATGCATTTCAGTAGGCCAACACTTCAGATCTTAAAATCTTTTATTCAAGCCGGTGTTATAAAGTATTCTAATTTACGGAGATAATGACTTTTGGGTTTTCATTGGCTGTAAGCCATAAGCATCAACATTATTAGCAGAAATGAACACTTGAAATAGATCACTGTGTTTGTAATTACTCTATATAAATGAGTTTCACTTTTTGTATTGAAGAACTGAAATAAATTAACTTTTTGATGATATTCTAGTTTTGTGACATGCACCTGTAAATGCAAATTCAGGAGCTTCAGAGATGAGTAAGCTGCTGCTCTCCTGCAGGATCAAAAGATCGGGCATGTAGGAAATTCAACTTGCCTGATCTATTTTTCCTCAGTTGTCCTTTCTTGTCTAAATTCGGCCAACTTTTTTCAAATATGTGGAACCTCTAAAATTTTTTAAAGGATTTTTTTTCTTTTTAGAATAATAACCCCATCATAGAATATATAGATGTTATAAAGAGTGGAGAATTTTCTCGCTTCGGTGACCAAACCCATCTGTTTCCATTGATGACATGTCGTAGTACATTTTCCCATTGACCATTGGAAAATATGCACCTTATGACAACTTAAAGGGGTTTTTATTCAGTCGCCATGACAGCACCACGAGAGAGGGGATCCGCCCTTCGGGGACAGGAAACCTACAGACATAAAAAGGGCGGCCCTCACGCTTCAGTTGGTTTCTTGTCCCTGACAGGGGATCCCTGCAGACATACCTTGAGGATCACGGATGAATACCCAGGCCTGGCGGCTGACTCAGGCAGCGGGGGTCTCCTGCCTCGGCCTGACCAGAGCCGTGGAAGCGCCGCACGGCAGGGGAACTGTCAGTGCAGGTGGTGTAAAGTGTAGGTGGCCTCCAGGGGGAGAATCCACTACAAGATGGCCAGCGCCGGAGCGGGTGAGTAGACCCGGCTCCCTCTTCCTCCTCGCCGGGCCCCGGGGTGGGGGGTGCGCTGTCCCTTCTGCTTGGCAGGCGCGGGTCAGAGTCGTCCACGCCATTGCCGGTGCCTACTTCCGGTTCAGGGGGCAGCCGACGGCATGGGGGCGCAGCCTGATGACGCGGCCTGGTCGCGCCGTGTGACGCGCCGGTCGCGCGCTGCGGGCCGTGACATCAGAGGTGGGCGCCTCTGGACAGGGTGGGCAGCGGCGGGGTGTGCATGCTTGGTGTCCGGGGGCGCATGCGCCCGCCGGTTGGGGGGGCGCCTCGCCGGCCCCCGCCGGGGTGCGGTTGGGGGGGAGGGGAGAATGTTGGGGAGGAAAGGTACTCGGCGCTGCTGGAAGGCACCTGCGAGCCCTTGAGGGGCGGTGCCGTGACTATTTAAGAGCTCGGGTCACAGGGGCAGCTGCTTCTGGCCCTGTGTCATCCCATAATGGCGTCGCAGGAACAGCCAGAGCCTCTGGAGCAGACGCCTCAGTCTTCAGTGAAGTCGGAGCAGCGTTCTAGTAGCAGCAGCCGTTCTGAGAAACATAGGTCTACTCAGAAGGCGAGACCTGAGAAATCCACGAGCCGTAAGAGTGTGGCGGCTCCGATGGACCCCCAGCAGAACCCGGTACTACGCTGTTGTAAGCCAGGGTAAGTGAGCTACGAGAAAGTTCATCTGGGTGATTATCTGTTCCCCTTATGTCCCCTCTCTCCCATTCTACCAGGGGAAAAAATGCGCAGGGAAAAGCCAGCACAGACAATGTCCCCCTCCCGGATGGTCAGGGAAGAAAACTCTGTAGACCCTGCATTCACCGCCTGGTCTCGGAAGAGACGGCTGACTTTTCCTCCAGTATAAGGGAGATAGTCAGTCAGACAAGAAGTTAGGGATTCGGTTAGATCCCTGTCTCCGGCAAAGTCTAGAGAAAAGTCTCCTAGATCCCTGGTCCTAGTCTCCGATAGTGATTCACAGGAGCTAAAGTCAGATACATCATCATCATCTTCCTCATCATCTGATACCAGATCAGGCCATTCCTGTTTCCCACTGGAGCCGGTCAATAATCTGGTAAAGGCAGTTAATACTACAATGGGAATTGAGGTAACCCCAACAGAGAGGTCAATACAGGACTCTGTTTCGGGGTTTGGACCGGAAAAATCGAAGGTCATTCCCTCTAATAGATAAAGTAAGTGTCCTTATTGAAAGGGAATGGAAAAACCCGAGAGGAAGGGCGCGCTACCTCTGGCCTTTAAAAGAAGGTATCCATTCGAAGAAACGGCCTCAGTATCATGGGATAAAGCCCCAAGATTGGACGCGGCTATAGCAAAGGCTGGCAAAAAGACTTCCCTTCCCTTTGAGGATCTGGGTAGCTTAAAAGACCCTCTGGATAGGAAGGCCGACGCGTTTCTCAAGGGATCTTGGGAGACAGCAGCCTGAGCCCTTCGACCAGCAATTGCGGCCACATGCACCGCCAGATCCTTAACAGTTTGGTTGGACCAACTGGAAGAACAGATTAGGGATAAGGTCCCAAGACAGGACATTCTTTCCTCCCTCTCTACAGCTCAGGGAGCAGCAGCCTTTCTCTCTGATGCGTCGGCGGACTCGGTAAAATTACCAGCCAGATCCGCAGCCCTCTCCAACGCTGCCCGTAGGGCCTTATGGCTTAAATGTTGGCCAGGTGATATGCAGGCCAGATCTAAATTATGTGCATGTCACATGTCTTTTTAATCCGTTTTTTCCTTGCCTAGCATGGTTTGAGAGACCCCACCCCTCTCGTGTGGCATGCACAAAAGAGCTGTCTTGCACCACAAGCTCATACTAAGAAGCGCCTGTCCGAATCCTGTTCATTTTAGACACTGTTCAGATGTTCAGGTTTTGAATACAATAGATAGGGACTGCTTCAATAGGGGTTACCTTGACGCGGTGAAGCAGCTTGGCATACATTTTTTTGCAAAAAAAGTATAGACTAAATACCCTGTATTTGTTATCCAGCACTTGCTGATTACTGTCATATATTTTACTGCAGAGTATTTTTGCAAATCTGTTTTCTTGTTGTGTCTCAGATCTAAATTATGCGGTATCCCATGTGAAGGGGTTTACTTGTTTGGCAAAGTTCTGGATGAGCTGCTGGAAAAAGCGGGAGACAATAAGAAACGCTTCCCATATTTAGGTAGACCACCTTTCAGAAGAGGCTCCTATAGAAGGTGGTTTGATCGTAAGAGAACTTCAGAGAAAGACCCAGATATGACACCAGGAGGAGAGGTAGGGGGTATATGTTTAACACCCCTTGAGACCGCAATGATCCCAAATGACTGTCGGACCAGGTGGGGGGGGGGAGTTGCGGTCCTTCTACCCGGCCTGGTCGCGTATTTCAAGTAGTCCGTTGATACGGAGCATTATCAGGACAGGACTAAAATTTGAGTTCCAGCAGACTCCGGGCGTCAAGTTTATTCTAACTCCCATCCGTTCTTCGTCCACAGAACAGAAGGCGTTGGAGGCAGAGGTCTACGATCTTCTCCGGAAAAGGTGTATTGGTTAGAGTCCCTGAGGTACAAAGAGGTAAGGGGTTTTACTCCCCCCTCTTTCTAGTCAAGAAGCCAGATGGCTCTTATCGCATCATTATTAACCTCAAAAGCCTTAATAAATTCATTAAAATCTACTCTTTCAAAATGGAGTCTGTAAAATCGGCGATTAAACTGCTATTTGGTGGGTGCTTTATGGTAGTCCTAGACCTTAAAGACGCCTATTATCATGTCCCGATACATGCAGAACTTCAGCAATTTTTAAGGGTAGCCATCTCCCTGGGGGGAGAAATAAGCCATTTTCAGTATACAGCACTTCCCTTCGGGTTGGCAGTGGAACCCGAGTCTTTACAAAGTTAATGGCGGAGGTTATGGCCCATCTGCACGAACAGGACATTCTCGTAATTCCCTATCTAGACGATCTCCTGATTGTGGGGAACTCGGAGTCTCATTGTGCCACCCAGTCAGGGAAGGTAATGTCCAGCCTTCAAAAACTGGGTTGGATCATTAACTTTAAAAAGTCACGACTGCAGCCCACGAAAGTACAACAGTTTCTCGGCCTTACCATAGATTCTGATATACAGGAGTGTCGCTTACCAGAGTCTAAGGCTTCGAAAATTCAACATCACATTCGTAGGGTAATAGATAATCCATCGGTTACGCTTAGAGGGGTTATGTCACTTTTAGGCTCTCTTACGGCGTGTATTCCAGCAGTACTCTGGGTGGGCACAACTCCACACAAGAACCTTACAGTGGGACGTCCTACACAACACCCATCGGCTGGAGGGTTGCCTCGAGGGTAGAATCACCTTATCTAACGTTACCATTCAGTCCCTTCATTTGTGGTCCCCAAGTTCGAATCTGCATAGAGGTGTTCCTTGGATTAACCGAATCTCCCCAATTCTAACCATGGATGCTAGCCCCAGGGGTTGGGGGGCTTATATGGAGGATAATTGGGTCCAGGGAGCATGGTCTCCGACCGAACAAAGATTCTCCTCTAACCTTAAAGAACTACTAGCAGTAGAACGGGCGGTAAATGCTTTCCTTATGTCCCTACAGGGCGAACACGTCAGACTATTCTCAGACAACCAGGTAACTGTAGCCTACATTAACCACCAGGGGGGAACCCGGTCCAGGCCCTTAATGGATGTAGCGAACCGTATTTTCCAGATCGCCGAGATGCACCTCCTATCCCTCACAGCTCTACATATAAAGGGAAAACAAAATCTAACAACCGACGTCTTAAGTCGCAACAAGCTGAGACAGGGAGAATGGACACTAAAAAAGGCCATCTTCGGTCAGATTGTGCACAGGTGGGGGCTTCCAGAGATAGACTCGTTCGCCAGCAGAAGGAACAGTCAACTCCCTCTGTTCTGCTCTCTGGATCCCAGAGAAAACGCGTACGCAGTGGACGCTTTCCTGGTTCAGTGGAGCTTCAGCCTAGCATATGCCTTCCCCCCTCTGAATCTGATTCCTATGGTGCTAAGGAAAATCCGAAAGGACAGGGCCAGTGTTATCTTGGAAGCCCCATTCTGGCCCAGGAGGTCATGGTTTCCTTGGCTGAGGAAGATGTCTGTATCCCAGCCATGGATTCTCCCCGAGCTCCCGGACCTTCTATCCCAGGGTCCAGTATACCACCCACGAGTCTCCAATTTACATCTAGCGGTATGGAGTTTGAGGGGGAGCTGCTAAGGGGAAGGGGGTTCTCCCGGGGGCTAGTTAACACCCTCCTAAAAAGTAGGAAAGCCTCCACAACAAATATGTATGCTAGAATCTGGAAAAAGTTTTTAGCAGTGTTTGGAGCGGAAGTCGGTCAGAGAATCCGAATTGATCAGATACTGGAGTTTCTTCAGAGGGGGTTGGAGATGGGCCTAGCCACAAATACACTTGGGGTCGAGGTTTCGGTGCTAGGGGCCTTTTACAATTGCAACTTAGTGAGCAATTACTGGATGGCTAGATTCATTAAAGCGGCAGCAAGATCCAGGCCCATCATTAAAAACAGGCTGGTCCCATGGGACCTCAACTTAGTCCTATCAGCACTAACAGAGCCTCCCTTTTGAGCCTATTGACTCCGTTCCCATAAAGATCCTGTCATTCAAAACTACCCTGTTGATTGCCCTAACGTCAGCCAGGAGGGTTAGTGATCTACAAGCCCTCTCTAGAATACCTCCATACACCCAGTTAGGAGAAGATAGGGTCACCTTAAAGCCAGACCCCTTATATTTACCCAAAGTCGCCTCGAAGTTCCACAGGCTTCAAGAAATAGTCCTCCCATCCTTCTACCCGAACCCTTCTAACCCGACTGAGCAGAAGTTCCATTCCCTGGATGTGAGAAGGTGCCTCCATAGTTACATTGCGGCCATGGAAAAGGGACAATGCTCTATTTATATCGTTTCAGGGAGCTAGGAAAGGACTTAGAGTGTCCAAGAGTACCCTAGCTAGGTGGACTAGGGAGGCTTCTTTTGCTTATACAGCAGGTGGGCTGGAGATTCCGTAAGGCATAAGAGCGCACTCTACTCGGGCCATGGCTACATCCTGGGCGGAGAGATTGGAAGTATCCATCGAGGACATGTAAGGCGGCCACATGGTCCTCTCCATAAACTTTTTTCAACCACTATAGAGTAGATTTAGGCGGGTCCGCCGACCTCACGTTCGGGAGAAAGGTGCTTGAGGCAGCTATCCCTCCCTAGAGTTCGCCTCATCTCTGTAACTCTTGTGGTGCTGTCATGGCGACTGAATAAATGCTCAGCTACTTACCGGTAGCGGTGTTTTTCAGGAGCCCATGACAGCACCTTCACATTCCCCCCCTATGCTTTCACGTATTGGGTCAGCACCTTTACTTTATTTAAAGAATTAGCCACAGTAGTAGGGACATGTAGTTTGACTGTACATATTTAAGTTGCTACTAACCAGGGAGGTCCTCTCATGCTCTTTAATCCAACTGAAGCGGGAGAGAGGGCCGCCCTTTTTATGTCTGTAGATTTCCTGTCCCCGAAGGGCGGATCCCCTCTCTCGTGGTGCTGTCATGGGCTCCTGAAAAACACCGCTACCGGTAAGTAGCTGAGCATATCCTATGTTTAGAAGTTATCATCTATTTATAGTATAAATTTTATTCATCGGTGGGGGTTTGAAAGCCGGGATCCCCACTATCTACGACAATAGGGCACTGAAATGCTCTGTTACAAGTTTACTGCACCAGAGAGGAGCCAGAAGACTGCAGCATCTGATTGCTCCTACTCCTGCGCTGATTAGAATCAATTCACCTTCATATTAAATGGTGTAAATTTATTTTATCAGTGCAGTGGTTAATCTGCTCAGTTGAGAGATCCTCTAAGCTTTCCTGTGGGCTCTCGGCTGTGCACTGTTGGCCACTTCCATCTCCTATGTAGTCTGACGCCTGGCTTTCACTCTTTGTCAGAATAGCTTATGCTGCATGGCTGGAGGTTGCTGGTGGTTATTGGAGAAGGCGTTTGGTGGATTTATCTGTGACTGTTGCTAGGTTTTGAGTGTGTGATAATTCCCTTTCCTGTATCATTTTGAAATACAGTTAGAAATCAATATGTGCATATGCACTTTATGTATTGCTTTCTGACCACAAGCAGCGCTGGCTTCTCCCCCTTTTTTTGTTCGACATTGGTTTGTGGCTGACCACCACTGTTGCCGTGCGCGCTGGGTTATGTTTGCCATTCTTTCTGTGTTCATTGTGATTGATTTAGGCTGCTGTGCGCACACACAGCAGCCCTGCCCTGCTCCAGGCTCTGTTTGATTGTGCACCTGTGTCTCGGCCTGTATCACCCTTCATCTGTGGTTGCTGATCAGGCAAGTGTGGAGGTTAAACCTGAAATGTCTATGTCCGGACCTGGTCAACCTTTATCTGCGCTTGCCTTTTCTGGCTCCATGGGAGTGATTCAGAAACGCTTCAGGTACAGTTTGCATTTAATATGGTCTTGCTTTTAATACATTTAGGTGGCCGTAATGGCACAGCGAATATAAAAAAACGTAGAGTAGGACTGCCCCATATGAGAATGTCTTGGCGTGGTGGCTCAATTGATTGATCAATTTTTTGCCAAATGTCTCATTTTGAAATACAGCTAGAAATCAATATGTGCATATGCACTTTATGTATTGCGTTCTGACCACAAGCAGCGCTGGCATCTCCCCCTTTTTTTTTGTCTTTCCTGGGTTAAGGCTCTCGGTTGTGCACTGTTGGCCACTCCCATCTCCTATGTAGTCTGATGCCTGGCTTTCACTCATTGTCAGAATAGCTTATGCTGCATGGCTGGAGGTTGTTGGTAGTTATTGGAGAAGGCGTTTGGTGGATTTATCTGTGACTGATGCTAGGTTTTGAGTGTGATAATTCCCTTTCCTGTATCCCCGTTTGTGTTACCTTGTTAATCTGGTTGGTGTATTACGGTACACTTCTACTCCCATTTTCCCTGGGTGGGGGGAAGAGTACAGATGGAGGGAAGATTCAGGCGCTAAGGAAAGGTACATACTGTAACCCCATTGTCTTCACCATCAGAGCTAATATAGGCAACAGGACACACTAGCGCTCCCCTAGCATTAGGGACCAGAAAGGAGCCCCGTTCCCGGGACACCCGACAACAGAGTTGTGACATAGAATCATAGAATCGTAGAGTTGGAAGGGACCTCCTGGGCCATCTGGTCCAACCCCCTGCTCAAAGCAGGATTCGCTAAATCATCCCAGTCAGATGTCTGTCCAGCCTCTGTTTGAAGACTTCCATTGAAGGAGAACTCACCACTTCTCGTGGCAGCCTGTTCCACTCATTGATCACTCTAACTGTCAAAAAGTTTTTTCTAATATCTAATCTGTGTCTCTTCCCATTCAATTTCATCCCATTACTTCTAGTTTTTCCTTGTGCAAATGAGAATAAAGTTGATCCTTCTACAATGTGACAGCCCTTTAGATATTTGTAGACAGCTATTAAGTCTCCTCTCAGTCTTCTCTTTTGCAAACTAAACATTCCCAAATCCTGCAACCTTTCCTCATAAGACAGGGTTTGCAGACCGGTCACCATTCTGGTCGCTCTTTTCTGAACTTGCTCCAGTTTGTTGATGTCTTTTTTAAAATGTGGTGCCCAAAACTGGACACAATATTCCAGATGAGGTCTGACCAAAGAGGAGTAGAGGGAAATAATGACTTCACGTGATCTAGACTGTATGCTTCTGTTAATACATCCTAGAATTGCATTTGCCTTTTTTGCTGCTGCATCACACTGTTGACTCATATTCAGTCTGTGATCTATTAGTATACCCAAGTCTTTTTCACATGTGCTGTCACTTAGCCCTATTCCTCCCATTCTATATATGCTTTTTTCATTTTTATTGCCCAGATGTAGTACTTTGCATTTCTCCCTGTTAAAAACCATTCTGTTAGTTGCTGCCCACTTCTCCAGTTTATTTAAATCTTTTTGAATCCTCTCTCTCTCTTCTCTAGTATTAGCTATCCCTCCTAGCTTTGTGTCATCAGCAAATTTAATCAGTTTACCCTGTATGAACGAAGAACATGCATGACTGATCCATATATTCACCATAAGGGTACGTGCACACGCTGCGGATTCCGCTGCGGATTAATCCGCACAGATTTTGCAAAAACCGCAGATAATCCGCAGGTCCAAAGACCTGCGGATTATCTGCGGTTTTGCCTGCGGTTTGGTCCTGTGGATTCACTATCTCCACAATGGTGGAGATAGAAACCCGCAGCGGTTTCCGCAGAAAAAATTGACATGCAATTCTTTCTGCGGATTCAAAACCGCAGCAAATCCGCGCGGATTTTTCCGCAGCGTCGGCACAGCGTTTTTTTTTTCCCATTCATTTGAATGGTACTGTACACCGCAGCTAAAACTGCTGCGGGTCCGCAGTGGCCAAAACCGCTGCGGAAACGCAGCGGAATCCGCAGCGTGTGCACACAGCCTAAGACTACTGGATATGGCTGAATGCAGAGCTTAGCTTTGACCAGCAGTCCCATAGAGAATGGCTCTGTTATCTGAAATTTCCTGTCTGAATGAAGTATGGCTCGAGGCCCATTCTTGGGATTAGTTCGGGGTTCAATCTAAAGATGAGGATAACCTTTAATCAAAAAGAGGTAATATGAGCCTTACTACTATCCCTCCTCCATTTTCCTATATTTATAGAGGCATGGTTTGCTTTATAGCTCTGTATTAGTTTCTAGCCCCTTTTTTCATGTTTGGTCCATTTATCATAGCTGTTCTCCTAAATTTAGAGGGAATTCATAACGTACAGAGACTAATAGTCTTCTCAAAAAATAGATTAGAAGTCATGTTGAAAGACCAGTCTAATTTAAAATAAAATGTCATTCTGCACTTACAAACTGTCTCTCAGCGCAGCCACCCAAACCGGCAGGAGCAATTAGTAATGTAAGGTGACTGAAGGCGCTGAACTAATGTGACACATTCGGAGTGATAGAGATCATTAACGCAGGCAAAGGCATGTTGGGTCTGCTCTGTTGTTGGATACAGCATAGATAAGCGTATATGAATATAGACAAACACTATCAGTTACATCCCTTGTGTGATATTGTGTTAGCAGGGCTATTAAGCTCCAGCGCTTGGTGCAGTTTAGCACCACCAGTAAATATGTCTGTTTCTGCATCTAACTATACAAGGGAAGATATCAGCTCTGGAATCAGATTTTCTACTTTAATACCCTGAATTGCTCACATTCGGCAAAATCCCAAGTAAGTTGTCATAAAAAAATCATATACAGAATGACTTCAAAGTGGTTTTCCTGCTAAAAATGTAATTAATAAAGCAAGATAGTCAATTTCATTGTGTGGCTGCTGCCTGGTTTTTGCTTTTCTCTGCTGTCAGCATACTGCAAATCTAGATTTTTTTTTTTAATCTAAACTTTCCCACATGTGTCAAATATTACAGCTCAACCCTAATTCAAGTGTATGTGACAGAAATGCAACACCTTGTTGCAGATTTTAGCTTTGAGCAGAATTGTCATCGCTCATGGTGGGAGAATCAACTGTTTCACTTGGCCATATAACGATAATTATCATCGCTACATGGAGGACTAAAGGATAAACTGCCATATATAAACCTGAGAGGTCGTACAATACAACGTAGAAGAACTACTACACATATAAACAAACTATAACAGTTCATAGAACAAGAAGAATCCTAGAAAGTTAGAGTTGGAAGGGACCTCCTGGGTCACCATGTTCATCCCCCTGCTTAAAGCAGGATTCACTAAATCATCCCAGACAGATGTCTGTCCAGCCTGTGTTGAAGACTTCAATTGAAGGAGAACTCACCACCTGGCGTGGCAGAATGTTCCACTCATTGATCATCCTAACTGTCAAAAAGTTTTTTTTAATAACTAATCTGTATCTTCTCCCTTTCAGTTTCATTCCATTGCTTCTCGTGTTTCCATGTGCACATGAGAGTAAGGATGATACTGTGACAACCCTTCAGATATTTATGGACAACTATTAAGTCTTCTCTTAGCCTTCTTTTTTGCAAGCTAAGCATTCTCATATCCTTTAACTTTGCAGTCCGCTCACCATCCTGGTAGCTCTTCTCTGAACCTGCTCCAGTTTTTCAATGTCTTTTCTAAAATGGGTTGCATGCACCATCGACTGCCCATGCCAGATGGTGGCTACATAAATCTGAACCTCTGTCAACCTGTGAACCAGGAGCGGACATATCATTGGTTCAACTTGTGCAGCCACCGAGGGGCCCAAGACTAAAGGGGGCCCACTTTTACCATTGAAGCTAGTGCAATTGTTAATTATGATGAGCTTATTGATCTGCAAAAGGCCCATAAATTATTCTTGCACAGGGGGCCTCTTCTGTCTGTGTCCACTTCTGCTATGGACACATATCGCTCTGTTTCTAGGGAAAAAAAGTCCAGATCCTTGAAAGAGACTGGTAGTTATGAAGAGCTTGAAAGCAAGTAACTAGTCTTTCATGATATTTTGGCCACCAGCTCAAGGATGACTCGTCATTAGATACAAGGCAAAGATAAGGTGGGGAACCCCTTTAAGATGTTTAATAGGTATTCATAGAATCATAGAATGTTAGGGTTGGAAGGGACCTCCAGGGTCATCGTATCTTAACCCCCTGCTCAATGCAGGATTTACTAAACCATCTCAGACATCTGTCTATCCAGCCTCTGTGTGAAGACTTCCATTGAAGGAAAACTCGCCATCTCTCATTCCAGAAGGCCATCATTAACACCTAAACAGAAAAAAAAAAGGTTACAATGGGCTAAGGAAAAGCAATCGTGGACTGTGGATAACTGGATGAAAGTCATATTCAGTGATGAATCACGAATCTGCATTGGGCAAGGGGATGATGCTGGACCTTTTGTTTGGTGCCGTTCCAAGGAGATTTATAAAGATGACTGCCTGAAGAGAACATGCAAATTTCCACAGTCATTGATGATATGGGGCTCTGTGTCAGGTAAAGGCACTGGAGAGATGACTGTCATTACATCTTCAATAAATGCACAAGTTTATGTTGATGTTTTGGACACTTTTCTTATTCCATCAATTGAAAGGATGTTTGGGGATGATGAAATCATTTTTCAAGATAATACATCCTGCCATAGAGCAATAACTGTGCAAACGTTCCTTGAAAAAAGACGCACAAGGTCAATGTCATGGCCTGCAAATTGTTCGGATCTCAATCCAATTGAAAATTTTTGGTGGAAGTTGAAGAAAATGGTCCATGACAAGGCTCCAACCTGCCAAGCTGATCTGGCAACAGCAATCAGAGAAAGTTGGAGCCAGATTGATGAAGAGTACTGTTTGACACTTATTGAGAAAATGCCTCAGAGACTACAAGCTGTTAGAAAAGCCAGAGGTGGTGCAACAAAATACTAGTGATGTGTTAGAGTGTTTTTTTTGTTTGTTAGTTTGTCATGACTCCATAATTTTTTCCTCAGAATTGAGTGATTCCAAATTTTTTTTCCCTATGCTTGGTTTAAAAAAGTAACCATCACTGACTACCACATTTTTTTGTTCTTGCTTTCTTTTAGTGTTTCTTAAAGCCAGAAAGTTGCCATTTGAATAGACTTTAGTTTTGTGTCATGTCTGTGATCTGCTTTTTTTCTACAAAATTAAACAACTGAATGTACATCCTCCAAGGCCATTGATATAATTTTTGCCAGGGGTTGTACAACACAAGATTAGAAACCACAGACCTAAATCAAGGAAGGACAAAGCTATAGCTGGCAGCTTCCAGCAGTAAGCTGGAAGCTTAAATAGGGTGTGGTTCTCTCCAATTAGCTGGACCAGGGAACAGATAACTCCAGCTGGACATCACACACACCTACAGTTGTGGCCAAAAGTATTGACACCCCTGCAATTTTGTCAGGTAATACTCAGTTTCTTCCAGAAAATGATTGCAATCCCAAATTCTTTGGTATTATCTTCATTTAATTTGTCTTAAATGGAAAAAAAACACAAAAGAGAATGAAGCAAAACATTGATCATTTCACACAAAACTCCAAAAATGGGCCAGACAAAAGTATTGACACCCTCAGCCTAATACTTGGTTGCACAACCTTTGGCCAAAATAACTGCGACCAACCGCTTCCGGTAACCATCAATGAGTTTCTTACAATGCTCTGCTGGAATTTTAGACCATTCTTCTTTGGCAAACTGCTCCAGGTCCCTGATATTTGAAGGGTGCCTTCTCCAAACTGCCATTTTTAGATCTCTCCACAGGTGTTCTATGGGATTCAGGTCTGGACTCATTGCTGGCCACCTTAGAAGTTTCGAGTGCTTTCTCTCAAACCATTTTCTAGTGCTTTTTGAAGTGTGTTTTGGGTCATTGTCCTGCTGGAAGACCCATGACCTCTGAGGGAGACCCAGCTTTCTCACACTGGGCCCTACATTATGCTGCAAAATTTGTTGGTAGTTTTCAGACTTCATAATGCCATGCACACGGTCAAGCAGTCCAGTGCCAGAGGCAGCAAAGCAACCCCAAAACATCAGGGAACCTCCGCCATGTTTGACTGTAGGGACTGTGTTCTTTTCTTTGAATGCCTCTTTTTTTCTCCTGTAAACTCTATGTTGATGCCTTTGCCCAAAAAGCTCTACTTTTGTCTCATCTGACCAGAGAACATTCTTCCAAAACGTTTTAGGCTTTTTCAGGTAAGTTTTGGCAAACTCCAGCCTGGCTTTTTTATGTCTCGGGCTAAGAAGTGGGGTCTTCCTGGGTCTCCTACCACACAGTCCCTTTTCATTCAGACGCCGACGGATAGTACAGGTTGACACTGTTGTACCCTCGGACTGCAGGGCAGCTTGAACTTGTTGGATGTTAGTCGAGGTTCTTTATCCAACATCCGCACAATCTTGCGTTGAAATCTCTTGTCAATTTTTCTTTTCTGTCCACATCTAGGGAGGTTAGCCACAGTGCCATGGCCTTTAAACTTCTTGATGACACTGCGCACGGTAGACACAGGAACATTCTGGTCTTTGGAGATGGACTTGTAGCCTTGAGATTTCTCATGCTTCCTCACAATGTGGTTTCTCAAGTCCTCAGACAGTTCTTTGGTCTTCTTTCTTTTCTCCATGCTCAATGTGGTACACACAAGGACACAGGACAGAGGTTGAGTCAACTTTAATCCATGTCAACTGGCTGCAAGTGTGATTTAGTTATTGCCAACACCTGTTAGGTGCCACAGGTAAGTTACAGGTGCAGTTAATTACACAAATTAGAGAAGCATCACATGATTTTTCGAACAGTGCCAATACTTTTGTCTACCCTCTTTTTTATGTTTGGTGTGGAATTATATCCAATTTGGCTTTAGGACAATTCTTTTTGTGTTTTTTCATTTAAGACAAATTAAATGAAGATAATAAAGAATTTGTGTTTGCAATAATTTTCAGGAAGACACTGACTATTATCTGACAAACTTGCAGGGGTGTCAATACTTTTGGCCACAACTGTATACTTCCAGACTGGACAGAGCCTCCGCCATAGAGCTTCTGGCTCCAACGGCTCTTTTATCAAAAGCGCCACCTTTAGAATGAATATGGCGGCGCCGGGTGACAGAAGCAGACCTCACAGGAGCAGGTCCTGCTGGACACAACAATATACTTGCAACTTTGTAATCTGCAGAGATGATTTGTCAGTTATTAGAATACTATACATAGAGAGCACACTCCAATATCATATAATCCCGGTGATAGACCAACCACAAGGGCCACACAGCATGCAGCATATGCACTATTTTTATAAAGCTGTTATCAATATTTATTTTTTTACAAGAATTTTGCCTTTAGGAGATATTACAATGAACTTACTGGTTTAGTAAAGACTTTATTTGCTGTAGAACTGGTTGTAGCAGCTTGTACCTGGAGCTATAATTGTCACGTGTCAGAGGGACAATTCGTAATAAACAAAGGAAATAATATCCAAAGTCAGGTCAGATTTTAAAAGAATGTGACTTTTTTAAATGCTTTCTTCTAAGAAATGTTAATAAAATATACATATTCCATGCATGGTGACTATTGATGAATCATAGCAACATAGATTTTTTAATTTTTGTAATTCTTAGTTTTGTTAACAAATACTTACCATTTGAGTATTGCATGACTGATGGACAGGATATCATCACTCCCAGTACTGGCGGAGACAACTACAGTGGCAGCGCTGGAAGGTGGGTCATTGAGCAGGTAAATGATTTTTATTCTCTTATTTTATAACCGTCTCTGTTTAAAGGTCAGTTATGTATAATCCCACATACATATTGAACTCCCTTGTGACATCCATTGTTTATTTATAGTGGTTGTGGCACTGCATGGTTGGAGTGAGCCACGAAACCAAAAAATTCTGAGCCTAGCAGTCCAATGCACTTGAGCTTGACCTTGGTTACTGTACAGTACTTCCGTATCTATCAGGAAACAGTGCATTTTTACTGGGGCGTTCCCTTCCCACTACGGGCTAGTCCCAAACTTTGTCGCAGGCGCCAGGAAGGGTCAGAGAGACACAGCGCCTGCGCACTGTGGTTCTTGGCTCTGCCCTCAACAGGGCAGATCAGTACGCCTGCGCTGGAGCCACGACAAGAAGCATGGAACATGACGACATCGTATGAAGATGGGAGATGCCGGGCCCGAACCTGCAACGCCCATTGGACCGGACCGCTCTCGGGTGAGTATAATATAACTTGTTTTTCTTCTCTTTCAGGTTAGATCACGGGCTTATCTACAGCATTCTAGAATGCTGTAGATATGCCCCGAAAGGCAGTGGCCGCAGCTTATTGTGGAAAAACGAGTTGACAGGTTCCCTTTAAAAGAACTGGCCAAGGAGCTCAGAGACAGAATTATGGCAAGGGCAATAAATGTGGAAAGGTGGACACCACATAAAATGGCAATCAATCATACAGCCGGGTGCAAAATTACGCTAATAACCATGTGGAAGCTAAAGAAAGGGGAAAAAAAAGGAGCACAAGAACGCATGCACACACATCATGGTGTATACACTGTGTTCCAAATTTTTAAGCAAATGATATTTTTCTCTGATTTTCCTAAATAGTCGGTACAAATGACAGTCAGTCAAAAAAAAGGTCATCACCGGTTAGGCCTGTTTCACACTTCCGTTTTTGTGTCCGCCAAACGGATCCGTTTCCGTTTTTTTGACGGAAACTGATGCAAACGGATCCGTTTTTTTGACGGATCCGCGGTAACCGTAATGGAAGTCTATGGGACAAAAAAAACGGATCCTGCAAAAAATGGCGGATCCGTTTTTTTACGGAAAACAACGGATTTTGACGGATTTGAAAAAACGGAAGTGTGAAACAGGCCTTAGAGTATACATCAAATTTTATTGCAGAAACCTCCCAATGATAACAGTATAATCTCCAAAATGAATAAAAACTCAAATTGCACTGTTCCAAATTATTAGGCACATTAGAATTTCTAAACATTTCAGTTCTTTAAAACATATCAAAATGCTCATTTGTGGAATTTGCAGCATTAAGAGGTCACATTCACTGAACAAAAAAGCTATTTAACTTCAAAACATTCCTAACAGGCCCAGTTGCACTTTATCATAGGAACCCTTCTTTGATATCACCTTCACAATTCTTGCAACCATTGAAATTGTGAGTTTTTGGAGAGTTATTGCTTGTATGTCTTTGCATGAAGTCAGAATAGCCTCCCAGAGCTGCTGTCTTGATGTGAACTGCCTCCCACCCTCATAGATCTTTTGCTTGATGATACTCCAAAGGTTCTCTATAGGGTTGAGGTCAGGGGAAGATGGTGGCCACACCATGAGTTTATCTCCTTTTATGCTCATAGCAGCCAATGACTCGGAGGTATTCTTTGCAGCATGAGATGGTGCATTGTCATGCATGAAGATGATTTTGTTCCTGAAGGCACGTTTCTGCTTTTTATACCATGGAAGACAGCTGTCAGTCAGAAACTCTATATACTTTGCAGAGGTCATTTTCACACCTTCAGGAACCTTAAAGAGCCCTACCAGCTGTTTCCCCATGATTCCGGCCCAAAACATGACTCCTCCACCTCCTTGCTGACGTCGCAGCCTTGTTGTGACATAGTGGCCATCCACCAACCATCCACTACTCCATCCATCTGGACCATCCAGGGTTGCTCCACACTCATCAATAAACAAGACTGTTTGAAAATTAGTCTTCATGTATGTCTGGGCCCACTGCAACCATTTCTGCTTGTGAACACTGTTTAGGGGTGGCTGAATAGTAGGTTTATGCACCACAGCAAGCCTTTGAAGGATCCTACACCTTGAGTCTCGAGGGACTCCAGACGCACCAGCAGCTTTAAATATCTGTTTGCTGGTTTGTAATGGCTTTTTAGCAGCCACTCTCTTAATCCGATGAACTTGCCTGGCAGAAACCTTCCTCATTCTGCCTTTATCAGCACAAACATGTCTGTGCTAAGAATCAACCACAAATCTCTTAACAGTACAATGAGCACGTTTAAATTTTTGGGAAATATCTAATGTTTTCATCTCTTGACCAAGGCATTGCACTATTTGATGCTTTTCAGCAGCAGAGAGATCCTTTTTCTTTCCAAAATTCCTTGAAACCTGTGCCCTGCTTAATAATGTGGAACATCATTCTTAAGTAGTTTTCCTTTAATTGAGCTCATCGTGTAAACTAATTATCACAGGCGTTTGAGATTGATTTCAGTGATCCAAAGAGCCCTGATACACAATACCATCTATGAGTTTATTTGAAAAACAAAAAATTACATCTTTAGGACACTTAAATCCAATTTGCATAATAATTTGGAACACAGTGTAGAGATAAAGAGCTTTATTGATACAAAAATGCCAGACAGACAAAAGTCACAATTAAAAACAAGTAAAAACATACAAGGAGCGACATGCAAGAAAAGATTTAGAGCAGGTGGATGAAATAAATATACAATATTCTATATACAGAAAAATAATGTGTATATATAAAAGAATAAAAAAAACACCAAAGGCAATACCAATAAGTTAAATAATGAATAGACTTGCAAGAGGCCAATTTGTACTACAATAAGGATTATTAATAATGTATCATATTAAATATGCATCCAGAGAATCAAATACTCTTCAAATTATAACAATGCCCATCAATATATAGAAAATGATCCCATTCCTCATGGAAGTCCCATCACAGAGAACAATGACATATGAACATAGTTACCCGGTGGAGAATCAAACAACCCGCTCTGCCCAACGCGTGTCACTGCCTAAAGCAGACTTCCCCTGGTGAAGCTGCTTTAGGCACATGAAGGACTCCCAGACTATGAGAAATAAGATTCTCTGGTCTGATAAGACGAAGGTAGAACTTTTTGGTGGTAACTCTAAGTGGTATGTGTGGAGAAAACCAGGCACTGCTCATCACCTGCCCAATACAATCCCAACAATGAAACATGGTGGTGGCAGCATCATGCTATGGGGGAGTTTTTCAGCTGCAAATACAGGACGACTGGCTGCAATTGAAGGAAACATTAATGCGGCCAAGTACAGAGATATCCTGGAAGAAAACCTCTTCCAGAGTGCTCTGGACCTCAGACTTGACCGACTGTTCACCTTCCAACAATGACCATGACCATAAGCACACAGCTAAAATGGCAAAGGAATGGCTTCAGAACAACTCTGTGACCATTCTTGACTGGCCTAGCCAGACCCCTGAACTAAACCCAATTGAGCATCTCTGGAGAGACCTGAAAATGGCTGTCCACCAACGTTCACCATCCAACCTGATGGAACTGGAGAGGATCTGAAAGGAAGAAAGGCAGAAGATTCCAAAATACTTATGACCATGTGATATTTCAATTTTTCTTTTTAATAAATTTTCAAAAATGTCTACATTTCTGATTTTTTTTTTTCAGTCAAGATGGGGTGCAGAGTGTACATTAATGAGAAAAAAAATGAACTTTTTTGAATTTACCAAAAGGCTGCAATGAAGCAAAGAGTGAAGGGGTCTGAATACTTTCTGTACCCACAGTATCTATCCTATCTGTGTGTCTTCTCTTTTCGAACTTTATACAGCATGGGAAAGACCATGTTGAAAACGCATTGCACACGGACACCACACAGATGTCACGCATGTCACACTGATGTTAGCTGAGAAAAAAATCACTCGCAGTACACTCGCATGACCATACGGAAAGCACTTGTGCAACTGTCATGCAACAAAATCGCTCCAATAATGCATACCCTTGTGTGCCTCTACCCAGCTATGGACTGGAGATGAAATTCAGCCCTGGCATTTGAAATCACACAGGCCCATGTTGTTCCCATCCCCAAGAAAAAGATGGGATATATTACTAATATTACCCTGGATGGCGGAAAAGAAGATTTACTACAAGACCAATGTTTCTAATGATACCCGAGGCCTGCTGGGGTAAGTAACGGAGTCAGCGAGTTTGTGCTTCATCACGTCTCTTAACAGTGTGGGAGTCTTGAGAACACCGATTCTGTTAAGAACATAGCAGACAAGGCGGCCCACAACCAGAGAGGCCCTTCTGGCTTTTGTCTGAATTGCCAGATGGCCAGTTTGGCCCTGCCTCTACCCTATAGATGAGATGCTCTGCTTGGCAGGAGAATAGTATAGAGTTATAGGTGAGATGCTCTGCAGCACATTTGCTTCTGCTTTTTAAGGGCAGGAGTCATGATAATGTTCTGTTGGTTCTTGAACTACGTTGTCAACTTTTACTGAGCAAAGGGTCTGAATACTTATGACCATGTAATATTTCATTTTTTCTTTTTTAATAAATTTGCAAAAATTTCTACATTTCTGATTTAATTCAGTCAAGATGGGGTGCAGAGTGTACATTAATGAGAAAAAATGAACTTATTTGAATTTACCAAATGGTTAAATGAAGCAGAGAGAAAAATTTAAAGGTGTCTGAATACTTTCCGCACCCACTGTAAAAGAGAGATGAGTACGGTGAATCCCGGACACTGCCATTGACAAAAGTTAATTCAGGTGGAAAGTATAAAAAAAAATTTCCTATTTGTTGCAACGTGTTTAGAAGTAGAACTGCTCCTTCCTCCGGCATAACCTACTCTGAGACGCATTGCAATAAATTGGAAGTTTTATATACCTGACTTATCTCCCAGATTGACCTTTGTCATCGGCAGCGCCCAGGATCCACTGCACTCCTCTCCTTTACTTATTTTGTGCACTCTCCATTTGGTGTGAGTACAGCAGCCACGACTGGATTATCCAACCCTCTTTACCTAGTTGTGCCTGATCAGGGGAGTGACCGACCCCCTAACTCACCCTGACCTGATACAAATGGTGTTACACAGGGGGGCGCCTCTTGTTTATCTCTCCAAGTTATCCAGACTAGACTTTGTTGACTGCATCTTATGATATTACACAGTAAGATTACTACTCTGTTAGTGCAGCTGTATTAGGAGTATGTCACCCATCCGGTCTGAGAAGGGGATTTACATCCAGACTTTTAGTACCTTCCATCACTTTCCAGTGCAGCAAACTGTGCCTTTTAGACTGTGATAGAAATAATGAGCGAAGCCTGCATTACCAATATCGCCTGCCGGCGCATTTTAGTTTTGGTTTGTTTTACATGCGGTATAATGTGCATATTTACTGACAGCCTGAGGATTGTGTTAAAATCCCTGTGGAAAGAATCCGCTCCTTGCAAATAGCTGCGCTAATAAACCTGGCAGCACATTGTATTTAAAGACAGGTGTTCTATATTGCCGGTGTCAAGAGCAGTTTGCAGGACACATCTTGCTGGGGTGCGCTAAGTAATACCGCTCTCGTATAAGCATATTACTCAGCAATTTATCATTATTTAGTGACACAACGCCGCCAGACTTGTTCGTTCCGGCTTGTATAAGACCGTAACCTAGAAGTGATTGGCCTGGTAGAATATGTCACTCATCCTATTATTTAATGGTGTTTTCGTAGGTATTGTTCGCCTCCTAAAGTCGCTGTCTGCATATGGCGGTGACATCCGTGGCAACTGTTGGACCTTGTCACCGATTCCCCTTATAAGTGTAGAATTCCTGACTAATGAGGTTTTTTTTCCTCTCTGACATGAGAAGCAGCATCAGTCATGCACATGTATAAACAGACACACATGTAACCCTAAACTGAGCAGAGGCTCCATGCTCCAGTCAGGCCTGTCATGAAAATGATTAATGGCCAAAAGGCTCCAAATTACCTTCATTGTCAGCTCTGTATTGTTAGTTCTGACAACTAATGAGCTCCGACAGCCCTTCCTTTCTCACACAGCACTTAAAGAGCGTGCGATTTCTCTCTCCAACCTTTAACTCCTATGCAGCCAAGAAGTCACAGCTTTCGCCTTCACTATTTAATGCCGTAAAAAAATTGCCTTTCTTGGCACTGAGGAGTTGTATTCCCATTGCTTGGCTGGCAAAAATCATAACTGCATCACTGTCATCATTTAATTTAAAAAGGTGAAGATAAAGATACTTAAGGCTTGACTTGGCAACGCTAATGGAGACATACACAGATGGGGCATAATTAATTCAAAATGAGCTCTGTCTCCCGGTGCTAGTTCTTGCCCTCTTGCCTCCTTTCAAAGACCACCATTGTAGATTTTTGAACAGATGAGAAATTGAAAAGAAGCTCAGTGACCCTTTGACCTAGAAATTACTATGCATTACCTATGCATAGTCGCCCTACCTGGTGCTTTGCATTTGCTTCCTCCGCTCAGATCAGCACTCCTTCCTCCAGCTTCCATGATGGCCCCTGTGGTGCAATGGGGAATGCAATGGTGAGTCTAGACCACTATTTCTAAAACTCCAATCTTCACAGCCCACCAACAGATCATGTGTTCAAGATTTCCTTAGTACTGCATAGGTGAGGGAACTTGTGGCAATTTCTGATGACTCGATAATTCCATCACCTGTGCAATGCTAAGTAAATCCTGAAAATTTGATCTGTTCGTGGGCCGTGAGGAGTGAAGTTTGGGAACCACTGGTTTAAACTATGCCTTCCCTATGCTGTAGGGTAGGAAAGGCATGGGAGATGTGGTTTAGACTTATCACGGTGCTCTTCATGCCACAATGGTGGCGATCTTGGAAACAGGGGAAAGGAACATTGATCTGAGTGGAGGAGACAGCAGTAGTTAAACGATGGGCATCAGGTAGGGTGGCTATACGTAAGAAATTCAAATAGCCTCTTAAGAGAGGAAGAGGACTAGAAGTCTAGTGTCTCCTACTGGAAGTGGCAATCCTAAAAGTCCATATCGATTCTTTAATGAGCCTTGCCACATGACTTAGAATAAAAGTCAAACCAGAATCTCGATTTGCAGACTCGTGTTTCAGTGTTTTGCCCCTCATTAGTGCAAAGTATGAGATCTTTGGTTTACGAGAGGATTATGTCTGAGGTCTAAGACATTTCTCCTTTTGGAGAATGACATGCTTAACATGCCAGCATAAGGAGACTTCTAGGCCATGCAATGCTCCTTTCTCTAGTGCCAACTACATGAGAAATATACTTTTCAAGTGAAAAGTGAAATGGTTACTTTTCAGTTCCAGAGTGGAGTACTTTAAATTGTTCATCTGGTTTGAAGCTACTTGGACTACCTTTAGCATAAATCCTATTCTTTAATAGTCTAGAGCTACAACCACAGGTACTTTTTCTTTGGTTGCTTCTGGATCGTATCGAACCACTCTTTGGTGGTCTATAAAATAACTATTAAAGTGCAGGCTTCAAATTGTTGTTAAACAGACCCCCCCCCCCCCCCACTATAAAGATCCTCCACTTACATTTGATTAAAGTTTACCAAGCCCTTTAAAGGGAACCTGTCACCTGAAAAAAAAAAAAACGCTATTAAACTGCGCATATGGGATTATTGTGCAGGTTAATAGCATTGTGAACCTACCTGCCAATCACCGGCAGTTAAAGCCCCACTGCGGGGAGGAAATGAACTTTTATTCATTCTGGCAGCATTTGAGTTTGTCATGTGGGTGGTGCTGACGCAGGTTCAGTCACCGCTTTGTGAAGAGATAGCGGCCACTGACTGACAGCAGGATCATCATTAGGGTTGGCAGTCAGTCAGTGCCGGAGGTGCAGTTACAGCCGCCACTTGCTATACACAGTGTGGTGACTGAAGCCATGCCAGTCTACCCTGTGACTAAAACCCGAATGCTGCCGAAAGGAATAAAGTTCATCTCCTCCTGGCAGCGGGGCTCTAAGTACCGCCTCCGAGCAGGTTCAGGACGCTATTAACCTGCAGTTTACCCCAATATCTGCAGGTTAATAGCATTTTTTCATGTCACAGGTTTCCTTTAATTTGTGAGACTGGACCACTATTCAATGTATATTCGCGCCGTCGACTCTTTCTGAAAAGATGTCAGGACTCAGGAGAGAGATCGGGCATATTTTAAATTAAACCACTCAATCAATGACCTTTTGCTAAACAAGTCAGAGCACAGCATTCCTGTGTGTAGGGTGTCAATTGAGAAAATCGCTATCTGCTATGAATAGCCGTGGGTTATACCCATTTTTTGAAAATTATCACTTATCCAAAGGATAGGAAATAACTTGCTGATTGTTGGGGTTACAATCTCTGGGAAAGCACCGATCCCGGGAACAGGGCTCTCCTTTGAATGAAGCAATGGCCATGCATGTTAGCCAGTGCTCTCTTCATTGTCTCTGGATCTGAAAGCAATTAACGCTTGGCTATCTCCGGCAGTCCTTTACACAGTAAAGCAGAGGTGTGCATGTGTGATCATAGTGAGTAAGTTCTTTGGGTTCAGAGGGGAACCTGTCAACAGAATTGCATATAGTGATATTGTCCAGAATAGATCAGATGCCTTCTGTCCCAATCCTTAGTCGTTCGAAGAACAGAATCAATGCTTTAGTATAAATCGAACTTGGAACCAACCTCAATAACCTATAGCCAAGGAAAAGACAGCTGAACCTACCGCTATAGCGGGCAAGGCATGATCAAACACTACACTATTACATATTTTATAGTCCTGGATTACTTTCTTTTAATATCTATAAACTACTACATACAGTGTGATTATGGTCACAATCTATGGATACCATGATTTGTGTCCGCTCTCCAGTAATTACTTGGAAATGTTAAGGAAAACCTAGTAAGTGTTAAATTCCCTACAATGTCTCTACGGGAGAATTGGAGCATTACACAGCTCCCAATCTAAAGTCTGTCCATATACTACTGTAAATGCTAGCTCCACCAATGGCACTGTCTCCTTTCACCTTTATTAAACCATAAGTCCAATGGCGTATGTGAAAATGGATTTTTTACACTAAACAACCCTTTGAATAATTTGGTTAATAATTGTAAGCAGGCAGTTGCTATTCCATATGGGAGATTTAAAAGAAGGGAGTATGCGGACCCATATTGTTCGAGTCATGTGGTTTCCCTGCTTCCTGCCCTCTTGAAGTTTTTGCTGATTTGTGTCTGTTTGTTTTGGGACGATTCAGGTATGATGAGATACAGAACTGGAGAAACATAAGTGTTGTTGGATTCATCTTTGTCTGAACTGCCAGTTGCTCCTAATAGGCTGTTAATGGCTTTCATCAGGATCGGAGCACTGCCTTGACAGTTCCTATGATAGATGTGTTCTATGGAGACCAGCAGCATTATTTAACTGGTTGAGTTCACAAACAAGGGCCTGCATTGATGTTCTGCCTAGGTGAAGGTTGTTGATGTCTCCAGAGTGCTTTGCTTTAGTTGTGTCAGTGCCATCTGGGAGTACCAGTCTCGTGCATGTAAATTATTAGTCCTCTGGTCAAAAAAATAAATAAGATAAACTACTGACTAGGTTTGTTCTAACACTTGTAAAAGGGCGTATTAAAACCTGATTTAAAAAAAAAAATATTAAGAATGCTCTAGAATAATAAACCGAAGTGCCCTACATATCCCCCACCATTCTTCAGTACTGTCTAGGTCCATGGCCAATATCTGTATTTGCTTTAGAGATTGCAACCTGCACACACGCAGAGAGAACATTCAAATTCCTTGCAGATGTTGTCCTTGGTGGGATTTTAACCAAGGACCAATGTGCTGCCCACAGCTTTTATCTTAAGTCATGTGGCAAGGCTCATTAAAGGGTTGATATTGACTTTGATAGGATTGGAAATCCAGCAAGGCATATGTGGTAAAATCCAGAAAAAACTTAATTATCAATAAATAAAATTCAAGAACAAGGATGGGAGTCACCAACTTCACACTGACTAACGCGTTTAGTCTAAGGAGCCTTATTCATGAAGAGGTATAGTGCATATTAAATTTCCCAGAGGAACATTGAATGGCCTATTAGTCTCTTTGCACAAAAGGAGAGACGTTACCCCTTAGACA